>NC_056429.1:74741877-74999377 GCF_018296145.1 Oncorhynchus tshawytscha | reverse complement strand
GCCAGCCGGGCTGGAACGGACCACACTGTGACCAGGCGGCCACCAACCCATGCCAGGGCAGCAAGTAAGTACAAACTCACTGGGGTTATGATGATAATGCATTGCATTTCAACTGGTTTTCACTAAGTCTCAAAATGCAATTCATATGAATGGTTTGAGACAAGTCTATACATATGTTCAACCCAAGACTCTTAGTCTTAGCTGACCTGAATTGATGATTGATTGATTTATATTCCCTCTCCCCAGGTGTGTGCACGGCAAGTGTATTCCCCTGGACCTGCAGTCGTACCGCTGTGAGTGTGTGGAGGGTTACCGTGGTGCCCTGTGTAACCAGCAGGGGGAGCTGTTTAACCCCTGCCGCAGCCACAACTGTAAACACGGGCGCTGCCAGATCTCTGATACAGGAGAGGCCTACTGCCACTGTGAGGCCGGATACACCGGAGAGCTCTGTGATGCAGGTAGGAGACACACACACATTACTACTGTAGATACACCGGAGAGCTCTGTGATGCAGATAGGAGACACACACACATTACTACTGTAGATACACCGGAGAGCTCTGTGATGCAGATAGGAGACACACACACATTACTACTGTAGATACACCGGAGAGCTCTGTGATGCAGATAGGAGACACACACACATTACTACTGTAGATACACTGGAGAGCTCTGTGATGCAGATAGGAGACACACACACATTACTACTGTAGATACACCGGAGAGCTCTGTGATGCAGATAGGAGACACACAGACATTACTAATGTGGATACACAGAGGAGCTCTGTGATGCAGATAGGAGATAGAATGTGGACTGTCTGGCATCCTAGTTTACTTAGTTTGTCTCTGTTGTTGCTTGTCTTTGATACCAACAGACCAAGAGGTAATCCAGCCTAAACCAACTACAGGTACCCTTGAAAGGATGATTTTGTGTCTGAAACATTTAGCATTTGTTTTGTTTAACAAACTTTCTTAAAATGTATCTTAATGTTAAGGTGAAGGGCTTTTCTTGATGTTCATCATGCCATAGTCTCAGAGTGTGTCTTTATCATTCCTCCACCCACAGAGTCAGAGTGTCGGGGGGAGCCCGTGAGGGACTTCTACCAGGTGCAGCGTGGGTACACCATCTGTCAGACCACACGCATGGTCTCCTGGGTAGAGTGCTCCGGCGCCTGCGACACAGGTGCCTGCTGTGCCAGCCAGCGAATGAAACGCCGGAAATACACCTTTGAGTGCAGCGATGGAACCTCGTTCAGCGAGGAAGTGGAGAAGACCATCAAGTGTGGCTGCGTGGGCTGCATGTAGCACGCTTCACACAAACCTGCTACCGCCACCGCCAAGTGCACCAGAGCGAGAAAGCGAGAGAGAGAGAGAGAGAGAGAGAGAGAGAGAGAGAGAGAGAGAGAGAGAGAGAGAGAGAGAGAGAGAGAGAGACAGAGAGAGAGTGAGAGAGACAGAGAGAGAGAGACAGAGAGAGAGAGACAGAGAGAGAGTGAGAGAGACAGAGAGAGAGAGACAGAGAGAGAGAGAGAGAGAGAGGAGGAAGAAGTAAGAGAACCAGAGAGTATAAAGAAATATATATAAAAACCTCTATCTATATATTATGGACAACAATGTTTGTAAAATAGGACATTTCCTCCCCTTCCATGGCTGTGTGACGTACAGAAACACAGAGAAAACAAACATCAACAACAACAACATGGAGAAGTGTGAACAACAACAACCAAACCATTGTATCTGCAACATTGTTTTGAAGGGTTCTAGAGATGCAAAGGTGTTGCATTCAGAGCCAGACATCAACCAACCCCTCATACACACCTGGTCTAAACCTTTGGCCCCTTGGCTCATCCATCCATTAGGCCTCAGATAGCCTAAGCACCCTCTGCTTTCTTTGCTTCCTGAAGGCTGTATGTGTAATATGACGTCCGGTCTGGTCGGGATGGCAGGACGGAAGAGGTACAGTGATGTAAAAAAAAAAAAATTAAAAACGACAGAGGGAGGATAGTAGAGTTGGGTTGTAGTTAAGTTTGGTTAGGCAGGGCAGGACTGGGCTGAGCAGGAGTTGGGCTGGAACTGGACTGTAGCTGGTGTGGGCTGGTATAAGCTTGCCTGGACTGTAACTGAGTTGAGCCGGGTTAGGTCGGGTTTAGATGGGCCAGATTGTAGTTGAGCTGTGCTGAGCAGAGCTGGGGTTAGGTCGGGCTATATCTGGGCCGATTTATTATTGGACTATCCTGGAGTTTTTAGAACAAGAGATGTCCATTCTTTTCATTACTGATAAGACCACTGCACTGAATACCAGCACTGAGAATCACAGTCATTTGCCCTTCACAGCACATACACACAACATGCACGCATGCACCACACTAGAGGACATTCTTGTCTGAGCAGAAGGGTCGTTCCATTAGAAGCAGTCAGAAGGGGCTGTCTGATACACATTGTGAGGCAGGTAGACCTTCCATTCCCCTACAGTAGGCTATAAGCTATACCCCCACCTGGAGCAGGCAGTACCTGGTGGAGACCAATCCCCAAGCATGCATTGCCTCAGGATGATTTGCATAAGCCCTCCCCCTTTGAGCAGGAGGATGATTAGGCCCCTCCCCTCAATGCCTGCAGTATTAAATGTGTGCAAACTTGCATGTGAGAAGTTTGCAAATTGATATGTAGAGCTTTTTATTATGTTTATTATTACGGAACAAAAAGGTTCAGAATATTTGTTTTGTTACGTCTAATTTCAATTATTTGTTTTGCATTGTTTTGTTTTTATTTGTTATTATATTTTGTTTTCTGATGTAACCTAACACCTTTAGCCCTCTCTTTATACAGAAATGCCTAACAGATTCTAATATATATATTTGTATTTCATTTTGGTATAGTATTTTTATATGTTAAAGAGTAAATCTTTGTTTTCTGGAAGCTTCTATTGGAACAGGCAGGATGGCATTTGATTGGTTCCCTAGCTGTTTTTATTTGGTTATTTCACTTGCTCAAACAAGGTAGTTTGTAATTGTCCAAAACAAGGTAGTGAATGGTTGGCCTTGTTGTGTAGGCAGCAGTATTGATGTAGAAACATGTTTAATATTGTATATGTTGTCTTCCATGTGAATATGACATCTAATTCATTTGAAAGTCTGTGTGCTGTTTGTTTTATTTTTTATTTATTTTATCTTAAAGCTTTTTCCTGTAGAGTATAAAAGGCATAATAATTGTTGCTGATTTTCAAAAAATAAAAATAAATAAAAAAGTTAAAATAAAAACTAGTGTAACAAAAAAAAGCTGTAAGGTATTTGTGACATCACTTAATAGCCAGTTATGACAGTATTTCCTCCCCTCTGGCTCAGACACATTCCTCATTGGCTGTTGGGCCCGAGTGGTTGGAGTTAAAATGCAAATGAGTGAGATGCCCCTCCCACTCTGAAATACATTTTTCCTGTATTTACTATACCATACTCTGAAATATTGTGAAAGGGTTCTGATTGTCTTGTGTTGATTTTGTTTAAGTATTAGGCTGAATTTCTGTCATTTTAAATTGGGGACATTTTCCGTGGTAGAAGTAATTATAAGATTTAAGTGAAAGTCACAGTCGACTGAAATCAAGCTGCCGTAGGAAGCTTACTTATTGTGGATGTTCACAAAGATGGTGTCTACATTTTGCCTGCATTAAATTGGTGCTACCATCTTATCATTGTACTGTGGTGGGAGGTGAAAAGATGGTGAGGCCATGGGCTGAATGACAGCAAACTGTAGACCTGCCATCTTTCTGTATGTTTGCCATTGGATCCACTTACCGCAATCCTATTTTAACATGCACAGATAATGCCTGGATTCAATCTGTATCGCTGAACTTCAGCATTATAAGGTGATTGAAATTTAAAGGCAATGTTCCCGCGTTAGCAGAGACTGCATTCGTGGTAAATGAATTTAGCCCTAGATGTCCCCATTCTGACTGGCTATAGAACACAAATCAGAGATGAAAAGGTGCCAATCGCAGAGTAGAACAGTCCAAACTGAATGTATAAATGTGTATAAACATTGAGCTCACTCCTGAAGCGATATGGTTCAGCTGTTATCCTCTTTGTTTTCTAAGTGGGAGACCTACAGGACGGGTTTCCTGCGGAGTAGGATGATGTTGCCTCTAGACACAGTTCTGTGGTCAGTTTGGTGGTTTTCCCCACTAATGATTAAGCTTTGGGGACGGAAAGCTGATCCTAGATCTATGCTTAAGAACAACTTGTACCCAGAGCGTCCTGTTGCAGTGGACTCCTTGTTTGCCCCGATGTTAACCTTGTCTCATATATATCCCTGAGGTTATCCTATGGTGTCCACATTGTATGATATTGATGAACTGTCATCTCATCCTTTAGCTTAACGTTTAGCTCTATGCCTCGCAGATTTCAACATGAGTTTATCACAGCTCTCACAAAAAGGACTTTCATACTTGCAAACATGGATATTGATCATTGCAATTCAGCCGGATACCATTCATTCTAGGGTGAAACCTGTAAAGACTCATCCACCATCCTCGAGAGAACTGTACTCCGTATCATGTCATTGTGAAAGACGCAGTGTCTCTGTTGTATTGAACTGGTAAAAAAAAAGACAAAAAAGAACAAAAACTATAATAATTCTCTGGTCTGTTTCCTACAGATGTGCTACTTCTGTTGCTTTGGTTGTGTTCCGTCGCAGGTGTGATGGTGGGATTGAACTGAAGTCCCAGTGATGCTGAATGTATGTGGTATCTATCGATCTATCTTTATCTATCGCCACCGACAAAATGTTTACTGAACCTCCTCCACTTTTCATTCATTAAACTTTAATGTGTGTGCTTTTAACATGGACTGTTAACGTGTCTCTTCATTGGTTTGAATGGAGTGTGTGTGTGATCGGGGGGGGGGTAGACAGTGCTACCCAAGTTGGAATAAGGGGTTTTGTTTTGTTCTTTATACAAAGCATGAAGGTACATTGGAGGAAGGAATGTGAATTGTATTTCCATAATGGTATGACGAACATATGAAAGTAATACTTTGATGATTTTATAAAGTGAGGAATACAGTTGTTTTAGTTCAACCTCAGAATGACACAGTAGATTAATGAAAGCTAACCACTGAAGATGGAAAAAACAAAGCATGACACAAAATATACAATTCAAACATCTTTATATCAACTCCAGCAAGAATACAAAGTCACTAACTTCAAATATGTCTCATTATTGGGATTAACACAAATACATCAGTTGTTTATTTTCCAATATACAGAATCCCAAACTATAAATATCCACAGTAAAGAATAAAACGTGTTCAAGTTTGATATTTGGTGGACTGCTTCATGTAGATCTACTGTATGCATTTATCTAGAGGGGTTTCTTAAATAACAATATAAAACATGAATTATACCTTTTTGCATTTACAAATTATTACTTTTAAAGTGAAATAACCATAATAAAAATAAAACTGTCCTAAAATGTCTTCTTTCTTTTGACAAACGGAGGTCAGGCTATTGCTGAAGTACAGAAGCATCAAGAAAACGTATTCCTGAAATAAAATAACTATCTGAGAAATAAAATACACAAAAATAAAACATGGCAGACAGGTTATTTCTATAACATTTGGATATAGTACAGACTGATCATTCACAAACACTTTTTTTCTCCAACAATTTTTATATATGGTCACCAGGGGTCAGTATACTGCAATATAGTCCAAATAACAGGTAAACACACCCTACCATACAAGCTCACAAAGTATGGGCAAAACATATGCATCTAACATTAGATACAACCTGTGGCCCTATGTACTGTAGCATCATTCCCTGGTATCTGCTCTCAAACAGCAGACCTTAAAGTGACCCCCTTCCAAAACAGGTGACCAATGGCATGTCTTTCAAGGGTTTATCATCAGTCTTTAATGCTCATTCAGTACACGACCCAGAGAGGAAAGGTAACATGCATAGTCTTAGTCAAAGTTTCTGCAACAAAAGCTAGTTTTCAGAAAGAACAAACAAATACATGTTTAATAAGAAATAGTTGAGGTGAATACTGCACTTCAAGAGTGGGCCGTTGCTGCACAGGTGAAAGACTGGAGAAACAAGCATTTAAATGTAAACACTACAGGTAGCTAAAGCACATGCAACAGCATGTAATGATCACACCAGAGGGAAAACGTCACCATTAAACTAACCAGAATCAGAGAATATAAGGGACAGGATCAGAGATACAAGTGAGGCAGGTGTTAATACATCTGACATGTATTGCAAAGAAAAATAAATAATTTGTGAAAATTTCAAAACAGAACTCAGACAGTTTTTGAAAGTTAAACACAGCTACGGTAACAACAGTTATAAGGCTACTGCTCAGGAACAGAAATAACCCCAGAATCTAAAACTAAACAAACACGTCAAAGAGAACTCATTAGAATAATTAACCATGACGCTCCTTTACACATTCAAAATAAACAGTACATGATGAGAAGCAGGGTGGGTTTATAGCAGGAAGACAGAGGAGAGTAGGGAACATGTGGGACTGAACACATGGAGGGAAGTTGTGCATGAAGATACACAGTTGTGTAGGTCAGCACCAATGACCAGCTCTATACAATAACCCAGAGAAGAGTTCTGAAGGACCAAGTCAACATGACACAATGTGTGCAGACCTGCACCAAATCCATATCTAGAACACTCCCTTTCTCCTCCTACAGTGTGTGCCTGTGCAATGGCCAGAGAATTGAGGCTTCACCTGTTAGCAACACATTACTTTACATCTGATGAATAAGGCACCTGATCACAAAAAGTCCCACACACTCGCATCACTCTGATCACAAAATGGGCTGGAGACATTGATGAATAGAGGCTATAGATCTAAGAATGAAGTTCAGTGAAACCTGGGCTAATTTCAAATGAATGATTGGCTTGCCATGCTGTGCTGCAGTCACAGAAAATCAATATTTGTTTTTAGCAACAATGTACTGATGTTCTCATGCCATTATTACTAAACCTCACAAAACAATTGAAAGCGTGGAATAGAGACTTGTGTGATCTTTACAAAACACTAGGACAAACAAAAAGGACATGGCATGCTGTAGTCTGAATAACTAATAAACCTAGCATCAAACCAAAAGAAAAAATATCTGACATGTATCCAATGCAGATATACCCTTATAAAATAATCTCCACAGCCCAGTTAGATAATTACACAATACCAAACCAGAGGCCAGATGGAGTTTTGCCTCTGTATAACAACACTGGTCTGATAGGTACCCTCTCAGAAAACACAGCAAACACACTAGACTTTAAATATCTTCCAGTCACCATTTGCATTTTGCCTTTGAAGCTTATCAAAAGTGTTGGCATTGCCAAGTCCCCCCCCCCTTATTATAACCAGCTTGGCTGTTATGTTCTTTCTGCACACTACTGTAGCTATTTCTGGCTATTTCTTCCTGATCCGCTTGGCTGGATTCTGTGTGCTCTCCTGGCTTCTCTTTGTGGCAGCCTTCAGAGTCTTATTCTTAGCTGGTTCATTTGATCTCTTTGTGGCAGGCTTAGAGTTTGCACTCTGAGAGATTGAGGGGGATGGAGTGGCCTCCATCTTCCTTTGTGACCTTGTGAGTACCTGGTCAGGAGAGCCTGGCGTTTTGACATCCATGTTCTGTTGAGACTCAACCTCACTTTCAGAGCCTTTGCTCTCAACACCTTTACTTTCAGGGCCTTTAGTCTCAGATACTCTACTTTCAGAGTGTCTCTTTTCCACCTCTGCCTTCTCTGCTCCAACCTGCTGTTTGTTTGAGTCAGTTTTAGGGGTGATGGAAGGAGCAAGGGTGTTTTTCTGTGCTTTTGGGGTCATTGCTCTTTGGGTAGACCTCTGTGGTGATGCACTCTCTTTCCTACTGAGATCCCTTACGGTTCTACTGCTGCTGCTAGTCTTGACTGATCTCTCCTGGACAGCAGCTTTTACTGGAGTCTTTCTACTAGGCGATGACTGCGCTCTCGCTGTTTTGACTACACTTTGCTCCTTCACACTTTTATCTCCAGAAACAGATAATTTCTGCCTCTGGGCAGTGGCCGGTTTCAATTTAGTTGGTTTTGTCAATTTTGTCTTTGGGGCTTTAGAGGGTTTGACTTTGGAAGCTTTGATCACTTTTCTTGGGGCCCCTTTTGGCTTCTTGGAGCTTTGTTGACCTTGCATCTTCTCACGTATATTGGAGTACTTCCTCAGGATCCGAGCAGTGGCTGGGTTCTTGGCCTTCGCTGAGGCCTTCTGGCCGTCGGTTGCCTGTGCCTCTGCAGAGGAGAGATAGGCTTTGGTGGAGATCCGGGTGGCCGTGGTCAGCTCTCTCTTCTCCTTCCCTTTGGGCGTACTTGTACTGACCTCCTGCTCCAGGGCTTTAGCAATCAGCTTCTGGCTCTTAGGGTTGCTCTTCACAGGGGAAGCGATGGCAAACTTCTTCAAGTGTTTCTTCAAGCGCTCAGCTTGCAGGCTAGGGAAGACCCCTTTGGACAGCCCTTGGGACATACCGGGGAAGAGCAGCTGGGTCTCAGAGAGAAGACGTGTGTTCACCTTCTTTACAATGACCATTGATTGGGTTTCTGTTGACTCCATGTACCAGCGGCAGATACTGGCTAGGTCCAAATCATTCTTGAAAAGCATCTGGACAAGGGAGTACCTCTGGTGCTCCGAAGACTTGGGCTTGCGGACCCGGCGCTTGCTCTTCCATATCGCTGCCTGTCTGTCTGCCTTGTTCTTGTGTCTGGGCGTTGGTTGTCCCTCTTTGTCTATCTGGACCCAGCCTCTATGCATCTTATCGAACCTGGTGTTGAGAGTAGATATTTTCTGTTGGTTTTCCTCTATGTCTAGTAATTCCAGGAACTTGTGTCGAGACTGTACTGGGGGCTCCAGTTTGGGCAGGAGGAGAGGAGTGTCTAAGCTGGAGGGAAGAGGAGAACTGACCAGCAAAGGAGAATCCCTTAGTGGAGACTTGATTATCCTCTCAGGTTTGACCTTAACCTTAATGGGTGATGAGAGTCTCACTGGGGATTTCAGCCTCATGGAAGATGCCACCCCACTCCTTTTCTCAGCTGTGATTGGAGCACTGGTTGAGGACATGGGTGACCTCTGGACTCTCAAAGCGGACTTTCTGTTCTCCAACGCTGTCGGTGGAATTGTCGGGGTAATGGACTGGCTGGCCACTTCAGTTTTACTACTCTCACTCCTCAACGGCATTCGCCCAGGTCTGTCTAAAGCACTGCTGATGGAAGACTTGCTGAAATCTCCAGATAGAATTTTGCTATCCATTGAAGTTGGTGCCTCTGCCTTCTTCAGCAAAGCTGGTTCCTCTGAATTCTTCAGGGAAGTCAATTTGCTTGGTTCTCCCTCAGATGGAGTAAATTTGCTTTGTTCTCCTTTCTTTTGGGGAATTATTTTGTGTCTTAGTGGACTACTATGTGCTTGCGCCTCACTCTTTTTAATGCTTGTACCCTCTGTGAGAGCAGAAACCTCATTGCTAACTTGCAGACTCACAACCTCTTCAACCTCCTTTGCTACTACCACCATTGACGACCTGAGCTTTGGTCTAGTTTGCACCCTAGTTTCCACTGCAGTGTTCTGTGTCTTGCTGGGTTTGGGTTTTGGAGCTGGCTGAGCTCTTGCAACTTTCAGCTCTTCGGAGCTCTGGGTGACTGCACTGGGGACGATAGGAAGAAGAGGAGAGGCAACAGGGAGGGGAGGATTAAACTTGATGCAGGGGAGTGGGAGGGAGGTAGATGGTTCTGGGGGTACAATGAAAGTAACGGCAACTAGGAGGGGAGGGGAGGCTACAGGGAGGAGAAGCGAGGCAACAGGTAGAAGAGGCGAGGCGACAGGGAGGGGGTGAAGCGACAGGGAGTGGGGCCGAGGCGACAGGGAGTGGGGGCGAGGCGACAGGGGGGGGGGCGAAGCGACAGGGAGTGGGGCCGAGGCGACAGGGAGTGGGGGCGAGGCGACAGGGAGGGGGCCGGGCGACAGGGAGGGGGCCGGGGCGACAGGGAGGGGGCCGGGGCGACAGGGAGGGGGCTGGGCGACAGCTCCTCGCTGATGCAGTCTGGCTGATCTGAGCGGGTGTCTGGGCTCAGGGTTCCTGGTGGAGTCGATTGGTGTGTCTGCGACTGGAGGAGTGTCAGGAATGCTCAGTCTTGCTGTTATAGGGGCCCTTGCGTCAGACGTGATCTGGCTCGCTTCCACAGGGGTCTTCGTGTCAGGCAGGTTCTGAGTTGCTTTAAAGGTTTTTGTGGGATGTTTGGACACAGGGATTTTGATCAGTTCGGCTGGAGGGCATGAGACTTGAGGAATTTCTGGCATCTTCTCAGAAGGTTTCTCGGATTGTTTCAGAGAGGTCTTAGTGGGGCGTTTAGTCTTCGTAGGAGTAGACTCTGGGGTGTTTTTAGCTGGCCGTTCACGCAAACATCTGTCAGACTGCGCTATAGGTCTACCATTCACATATCCACATATAATCATATTCTCGGTCTCAATCACTGCAGTTTCCTTCACCTTTGAAGGAATCACCCGTGCTGGAATACCCTGTTTTTCAGAACACCTTGGAGGTGATTGTTTCACAACTGCCTCATCTGCCTTTTTAGAGAACGAATCAGCATCTGTCCTTTTCTCTTCAGGCACATTGTTGCCGTCACCTGGAGCCCAGTCTGGTTCAACCTTGCCCGTTTCCTGCACCTCCATCCTTTCACTCTCTGTGGGAACCTCAGTGCCAACTTCTCCTCCAGAGCCCTCAGATGGTTTCTGGTCAACTGGACTCTGAGGTTCCAGTGGCTCGGCCTGTTCTTTACCAATTGCACTTGCATTCACTACCTCATTCTCCTCCTTGTTTCCAGTGCTCTCCATGGAAGGGCTTGGGGATTCAGATTCCTTTTGTTGGGTATCAGAGATTACGTTCTGGCCCTCTGGCACAGTCTGCAGCTGATCCTGTACAAGCTCAGCTTCTTCTGAAGTCTTATGTGATGGGTTCACATCTTTCCCCATCACCACCTGCTCTGGGCTTTCACTCAAAACGATGTCATTAATAACACTGTTTAAATCCTGATGTGCGGTCTCAACCACAGTACGAGCTAGACTATCTGGTGCTACACTCAGCCTTGGCTGCTCTGAGTCTGTCCCTGCACTCTGCTCGTTCTCCACTGGGGGACACTGTGAAGGAGATGGAGGGGCAGTCTGTTCTTTGCATAGACTCTGGTCTGTCTGATTAGTCTTAACGATTAGCTCCACCTCACTGGCTGATGTTGCTGCAGTCTCTACATCCCCAGCCAACTCCCTTTCAGCTGAATGCTCCGAGGGAGTTCTCTGACTGACCGTCTCTAAAATACCTCCAATGAAGGGCATATCCACAAGAGGTACACCCTCAGGCTTGCCAAGCAGCTGTTTAGGGGTGACCAGAGTGTTGAGATCTGGCATTGGAGTGAGAGAGTTGCCACTAGAGTTGCGGGCAGACTTTCTGGCTAATGTACGGACAGTCTTAAGCTCCCACATCTCCTCCACGTACATGTGACCTCTGGTGCTTTTCCTGGCGTTGTTTCGCGGGAACCGACGGTGCTGCCATTTCTGGAAACAGTCTGTGATTGGTTTGTCAATGTAGACAATGTCGCAGTGGCCGAGATCTGGGTCGGTTACAAACTGACACAGCGAAGAAGCGTCCCTAGGCCGATGGTAGGAAGACCCCTTCAAGGTCTTCCTTGCTGTCCTGGGGGAAACTGGGGGTATGATGGTGGGGGTCTTTTGGGGTGGACTCTGTTTGACCAGCATATCTCTGGTACGTCCAAAGGAGCCTCTTTGTCTTATTGGATGATTAACATCATTGTGCCTTTTCACAGAGGAGCTGGGGCCATCGCTGTAACTATCTGCTTTGATTGAAGAGTCAGAATTGCCCTGCTGTTTATCCATAGTACCGGCGAGAGCAGGAAGAGAGGTGGTGAGCACACAGGACAGCTTCTTACCATCAGCCAGGCTGCTGGACTTCATGATTTTGATCTTTAGAGGAGCATGGTCACTAAGAGGTTTACTCTCACCGTCCTCTGTGCTTCTGAGAAGGTTTGCCAAAGCCTTAGACTCCCCTGGGCCAGATTTACGGAAATCTAAGGCTGGCCCAGCGGCCCCAGATACATTTCTAGACACATCAGTCTCAGGGGTCTGCTCTGGGGCTGCCAACCTGCTACTCCTGGTACCAACTGTCTCTCCCCCCTCCACCAGTCCTTTGGGAGTGGAAGCCATGGGAAGTTTCTGGCCAGTCCTCCCCTTCTCCAGGCAGGGTTCAGGACTAGGACCCTGAAGGGCACCGTGCTTGACTGAGCAAGAGGTTTTGAAGGCAGAGGCTGGTGATGTGCTGGAGGAGGATATAGTCTTAACCTATAACAAAGAGAACAATGAGGTTATTCAGTACCTTAACTTTGTTAATACATAGACAAAACATATTCATGCCACAGAGCCTTAGTCTCTAACTTCCAGGCTGTATCTTTTTGCTCTTAGAACTACCCCTACCGGCCCCCGGGAGAATTGTCATAAGCAACCGCTGAATAGCATAGCGCAACAGTCAAAAAATATTACTAGAAAATATCCATATTCATGAAATCACAAGTGAAATATTTTGAAACACAGCTTAGCCTTTTGTTAATCACCCTGTCGTCTCAAATTTTGAAATTATGCTTTACAGCGAAAGCAAGACAAGCATTTGTGTAAGTTTATCGATAGCCTAGCATAGCATTATGTCCACTTAGCATCAGGAAGCTTGGTCATGAAAATCAGAAAAGCAATCAAATTAACCATTTACATTTGATGATCTTCAGATGTTTTCACTCACGAGACTCCCAGTTAGACAGCAAATGTTCCTTTTGTTCAATAAAGATATTTTTTATATCCAAATACCTCCGTTAGTTTGATGCGTTATGCCCAGGAATCCACCGGAAATAGCGGTCACGGCAACGCAGACAAAAATTCAAAATTATGTCCATAATGTCGACAGAAACATGGCTAACCTTTTTTAGAATCAATCCTCAAGGAGTTTTTCAAATATCTATTCGATAATATATCAACCGGGACAGTTGGCTTTTCACTAGGACCGGGAGTAACAATGGCCGCCTTTGTCTTTTACGCACAAATCACTCTGAGAGCCACCACCTGACCACTTACGTAATGTGGTCGTTCCCACTCATTCTTCAAAATAAAAGCCTGAAACTATGTCTAAAGGCTGTAGACACATTAGGGATGCCATAGAAAAAGGAATCTGGTTGATATCCCTTTCAATGGTCAATAGGGATGCATAGGAACACAGAGGTTTCAAAATAAGAGTCACTTCCTGATTGGATTTTTCTCAGGCTTTCTCAGGCTTCAGGATTTTTCTCAGGCTATCAGTTCTGTTATACTCACAGACTATATTTTTTATAGTTTTGGAAACTTTAGAGTGTTTTCTATCCTAAGCTGTCAATTATATGCATATTCTATTTTCTGGTCCTGAAAAATAGCCTGTTTACTTTGGGAACGTTATTTTTTATTTTTCCAAAAATAAAAAAAGTGCCCCCTAGTTTCAAGAGGTTAATGTATTAGGCATCTGCGTCCTCTGGTTTGTTAGTTCTTGTCCCTGAAAAGCAATCAGAAATGATCTATTCAAATGTACTGAATTGAAAATACACAATGAGAGCAATGCCTATACAGACCTCTGTCTGTAGGAAGCCCAGAGAGTCGACAATCTGCCTCCGGTGATGCAGACACAGCTTGGTCATGAACTGCTCCAGCGTGGAAGTGGACTGGAGGTCCCTGGCCTTCACTGGACTCAGCTCCAGACATTCACTGCAAGACAAACAGTACAAACAGTACAAGGATGTTTATATTTAATGTCATGAATATAAAATGTAGGCTTATAATTTTCCAAAAGAATATAAAAACATCTATGGAAACTATTAGAAAGAAAAAAAAATAAGTCAGGTTATAACCACATGGACCATAATGAGAGTTACGATAGCTATAGGTTCTTAAAATGTTGTCATACAGTGGTATCAATGCATTAAGGCATACAGTGGTATGGAGATTAATAAAGTATTCACAACAGCCATAAAAATACATTGTTTTTCTATAGTTCAGTAAGAAATGTTATCACGAAAATGCTAAAGATGTTAGCATGCTTCAGTTCGGCTGGCGTCTTTCCAAGCTTGGTTAGCCGAAAGTGTGTGCTCAGATATTCCCTTAAAAAGCCAGTCTACACATCAGCAAAATAGTCTGAATTAATCGAACAAATCGGTCATTAATTTTGACTATCTTACCAAGGAGATCTTACACTTCGAACACATCTACAGCGTCCTTGTGCAAAATGGTACGCAGCATCATCTGGATATGTATGCAACACAAGTTCAACATTCACCTTGTACCATTTCTGTCAAGTGGTCCGCGCATACAGTTTGACGCCTACGTTCGATAAATCCAACGTATCCACCACACAGAACGCACTGCAACTGCCTCTGCAACACAATGCGGCAAGGAAAACGCTGTGTTTCATTGGACATTAATGTAATTCTGGTGTACGAAAATGCAATGAAGCTGTCGGTGTGTGCAATTTTGCATCTGACCAAACGCCGACTACGGGGCGTTGACGTCGGCTATCAACTTCGGCTTGCCTTGAGAGGAAAAACTAAAATGTGCCCGCACAGCCGAAAACTGTCCAAAACTAATAAACATTTCACAAAATGTTGTCATAATATATGCACAAAATGTATCGTTTGTTCTAGGGAAAAAATTATATATACAAATGGGGAACAGCAATTGATCCATAATTCAATGTTTCAGTTTTAGTAAAACCCAAACCAAACATTGATTTCACTTGTCCATGTCAGCATTTCCAGCAGGCCTGAATATCCTCTAAAATTCTTTCCATTCAAAGAGCTCTTATAGGACCAGGGCACAAATAATAACTCTGCAATGTTGGGTTGTATTGGAGAGAGTCTCAGTCTTAAATAATTGTCCACACACAGTCTGTGCCTGTCATGTTAGTGAGGGCCAAGAATCCATTCCCACATAGGTATGTGGTTGCAAAGGGCATCAGTGTCTTAACAGTGTGATTTGCCAAGGCAGGATACTCTAAGAGCAGCCCAATCCAGAAACCTGGTGGTGGCTTCTGATTCTATTAAATTTTCACAGAACTGCTTGCTGCAATTTTGATGAGGCTCTCTTGTTCAGATATCGGCAAGTGGAATGGAGGAGGGCATGAAAGGGATAACGAATTGTTGTTTGTGTCATCCGTTTTGGGAAATTACCTGTGTAATTGCTCACCCAACTCACTCAGGTGCTTCGTTATATCACATTGCCCGTAAGCGTGAGATAATTTACACACAAAAAATCATACAATGATGGAAAGACCTGTGTTGTCCTTGTTAATGCAGGCAGAGAAGAGCTCCAACTTCTTAATCATAGCCTCAATTTTGTCCTGCACATTGATTATAGTTGTGAAGAGTCCCTGTAATCCTATATTCAGATCACTCAGGTGAGAAAAAAAACATCACCCAGATAGGCCATTTGGGTGAGGAACGCATCATGCAAGCGGTCAGACAAGTGAAAATTATGGGTCAGTAAAGAAGAGCTTGAAGTTGTCTCAAAAAAAAGATTAAGTGTCAATATTATGCCCCTTGATAACCAGCACACTTCTGTATGTTGTAAAAGCGTTACATGGTCTCTGCCCATATCATTGCATAGTGAAGAAAATACACAAGAGTTCAGGGGCCTTGCTTTAACAAAGTTACCCATTTTCACGGTAGTGTCCAAAACATCTTTCAAGCTGTCATACATTCATTTGGCAGCAAGAGCCTCTCGGTGGATGCTGCAGTGTACCAAAGTGGCGTCGGCAGCAACTGCTTGCACGCGCGTTACCACTCCACTATGTCTCCCTGTCATGGCTTGTGAGCCATCAGTACAGATACCAACATGAGCAGCAGCTACGATTGGCTACATACAGACCGTTAGTGGAATTCAGTTAATGTGATTGGATGTTAATTATTTGACTAGGCGACCTGTATTTGACATTGTGTTATTTCACTGAACACTAGATGGTTTCATTATATTTTTGGCAGTGAAACAAGGCTACTTAGGCCAGAAAAAAAACCTCACCCAAATGTATAGCCCAGCCCGCAGGAAAATCTAAAATGGAGTGTTTGAAAATGGGGGGAAAAAGTGAATCACACTTATTTTTGGCGTACCCCCGACGGCATTGCGCTTACCCAGTTTGGGAACACCTGATCTATAGAATGAAAGTGAAACCATTACAACAAACACTTTCAACACCTTTTAGTCCATGCCCTGACGAATTGAGGCTGTACTCAGGGCAAAAGTGGGTGCAACTCAAAATTAGGAAGGTGTTCCTAATGTTTTGTACACAGTGCACATTTATCCACCATTTAGTGGCAAAACATTTTTTTACTTGAAAGTTTTTAAAAAATACTACGCTAAAAGTGTTTTGGTTGAAGAAGACGACAGAGAATTTATTTTCACAATAACATTTATTAGAAGAATAGGTGATTTTGAAAAGTGATTATTTCATCCAGTGAATGACCTGTTACAGCTGATCTTTTTCAAAATGGCGTTTTTTCCTTACAGGATACATTGAGTAAATTCTTCCACATGCACAAAGACAATTAATCATTGGTGCCCCAGGTTCAATGCAACATACATAAAATCAAGATCATAACCACTTCACTTAAAAGATTACATAGCATATTTTATTAGTCAAGTTATCAAATCAAAATTGCATTCAAAATTGGAAAATGTACATGTGCAATCAAATTAACTTACTGATTAAGTCCTCTGTACTAGAAAGACAATTGACCAAGAAGTTCTAATAACATAATACAAAAAGAAAAACATTCATAAATTACAGTAGAAAAATGTAAGTCTATTGAGTCTGCCAAACTGTAAATGGCAATTACTGAAATGAAGTCTAGTTAGATTTAGGTGTACCTGCTATCTGAGCATCTGACCACATAAACCAAACAAATAGTTATATTTCATGTTTTTGTCTTGACTACTGAATTAGGTATTTCAAAAAAAGAAACCGAATTGCTTATAGGACACTAAAGCTGGAAATAAGATGAAATATTTTCTCTTTTATAATTTTTTTAAAAGTCCCTCAGTCCTCTGTTTGAAGTATAATGTCCCAAGCATTGCAAGTCATCCCAATTAGACCACAGCATAGGACTAAAAAGCGCTGCTTTCAAACATTTGAAAAGGAATAACTTTCTATTACAGACTCAATATAGTACAGTCTTAATGTAAAAGCCATAGAGCTGTCAAACCAAAGATAAGTAGCAACATATAGGCTACCAAGCAGAGCTCTAAATCAGAAGGGCTTAGAGAGACAGAATATAAATGATTGCTCAAAGAGAACATCCAACAAAATAAATCTTGACAACAAATCACAATTTAAAAAAATAAATTATACATTGCACTTGCATTAGAAAAATTGTGTTAATCAGAAGATGTTTGACTAAACGCAGTGTCAATCTACACCAGTTTTTAAATTAGGCCTACCAAAATGGATGATTGAATGCATTTTTTTCTTATCTTCAATGTTTCACATTTTCCACAGATGCTCAGAGAGTAGGTCCAAATGTATTCTGTTAAACAGTAGTTAATTATCAACGCAGTGTGATAACTATGGTGTCTGAGGCACTGTGGGCTGGAGACATAAATGCAGCTTAAAAAACCATGTTTGGCTAACATCTTACCTGAACTGAGTTTACATAGACATTCATTGCGTTTTAAAATGATAAAAAATAAAAACCACAGAGATAAAATTGGATGTTTTGGCTCAAACACAGGACCACCTTAAGTCAAAGAATAATTGTGCAAAAAGCCAAAAAACAATCCACATGAGACTTAAAAATAAAAAAAACATTTTTAAGAAACAAAAAAAAAGCTAAACTGAAACAGCCACGGTTTAGCCTAAACTAGTATCTGACCCATTTTTGGTGTGTTGGATTTTGTTTTACAGGACTTCAAATCCCTGCTATGCCTAAGTGTATAGACAGTACCTGAAGGAGTGAGGGGTGTGTGTTTTGTCCCTGAGGGTTTCCATGTCTCTCTCCACTTTTCTTTCAAAATTGGGGAGTTAATATCTTACCACGATAATATGAATATGTAAATGACAATTCACACGTGTTTTCTCAACAAAAAGGATGGGGGAGACAAGCAGAAATAGAGCAAGAGACAATGACAGCAACAACAGAAGGGACAGATATTTCAAACACTTAAAAAAAAATATATATATATGCACCCGTGTTATTTACCTTAGAATTCATAGAGTGAGTAAAAATGATTTAGCAAACATTAAGAACACATGGTATATATATATATATATATATATGTGTTATGTGTTAGTTACACAAATCTTAAAGTAGGCCACTGTATAGATCATGGCCAGATTTGACTAAGAATTCTAGTCTCAAAGTTTGTCTATGTGACAATAATTTGCCTTGCATACACTTCCGTGTTTTCAACGAATCCTTCACCTACAGGACTCAACCAATTCCACTTCACATAGCCAACAATACAACACGTGCTGCCTTCAATCCACACACCGGCAATCATGCAAAATCTAATTCCTTCATACATTTTCCTAAATATAAAAAAGGTATTTAAGTTTAAATGTCATCAGCAATTTCATTAATAGAAGTAGTTTTATACGGTCAAATATTACAGAACAGTAGTCTGTGCTCAGGAGTGCCATTGCTATTCAAATAAACTCGAAAAAGCAGACAAAGCATTTACAATAACCCCAAACCCCACCTTTTCAGTATACTATACACATACTGTGTGTACACATCAGCACACTGTCTTTAATCAAAGGCCTATTTGAAGACCGCTTTCACTATGGAAACCATAGACGTAACCTCGTCAACATCCAGTCAAAACAGAATGGAAAATGAGAAAGTAGTTTTGACATCTCAGCTGTACTTCCCTGAATCTGTGATAAGAGCTAAATATAACTATACTATGTACCAATAAGCAATATATTTATTTGTATGTATACACACACGGCTAGTTTTATATATGCATCTGTAAAATCTGTCTGAGTATAGTTTGGTAGAATTAGTGTTAAAACTGTTTACATTCAGGGCTATTTAAGTTAGGAGAAGCATCGTTCTCTCCTAAAATATGGCATGAGTCAAAGAACTACAACATCTATCATGTCAAGAGAAATCTTCACATTGACTTGAAGGGTCTGCAAATCTTGAGTGTCATCTATGTGTTATTAAGTGTGTAGGTTCAAATCAAATGTCTGACTAATTGGGAAGAATGGCTACAAGATACTTAAAAACTCAACATCAGTAGAAACACTTACCTAACATACAAAACCCAATCACCACAGTACATCTAAAACTTCCTCACCTTTAACATAGAGTCAAACAAGGTGCACAAAACTTTTACAGAACCTTGAATTATTCACAAAAGGGTTTAAATCCCAGTTCTTCATGTTCAGTAGTCTCATAGAACCGCCTTATCCAAGAACATTCTCTCTCATTTCAACCGTTGCCAAGTTGTTTTCAAGTCATCTCAAAACATCAATTATTCAGTAGCTGAATGGACCTGATAGGCCATGTGCGGCAAATCACTAAACTGATGACAACAATAGCAAGATTATGGCATATATCTAAAGCAGCAAGTCAACAAATATCTAGCAGATTTAAGCACATCAACCTGGACTGCAAGAGAGCTTTTGCCCATATGTGTTTATGGGATGTTGAGTCATCCGTACACCACTGCCTCAGAGGTGTATTTATTTGAGAAGAGGGTCAGTCCTTTTCTAGAAATGAGGTAGTAGAAACCAACAGATTTGCTACTGTAGATTTGTGTTATTTCAACATTAAAGACATACACCACAGTTTCCATACGTGGTATTAACACAAGTCTCACTTGTTTTGTATCATGCAAGAACAGATAGCATGCAAAATGCTAATAACAAAACAGAGCTGGAAAAACTAAACCTGGAATTGTTTCTCTCCAAATAGTGTAATCTTGGATCAGTATTTGGACTTAAAATGGCAATGTATTTTTTAAATGGCAGGCAATTACCTAGGACCAAGGCTCCATGGTAACCCAGAAAAGCCTTGCAACTCAAAATGTTAGTTTACTCTGATTAAAGTCATTTACTTTATTCGTAACCGGCCACGACCGGGGAGGTCCGTGGGGCGACGCACAATTGGCCTAGCGTCGTCCGGGTTAGGGAGGGCTTGGTCGGTAGGGATGTCCTTGTCTCATCGCGCACCAGCGACTCCTGTGGCGGGCCGGGCGCAGTGCGCGCTAACCAAGGTTGCCAGGTGCACGGTGTTTCCTCCGACACATTGGTGCGGCTGGCTTCCGGGTTGGATGCGCGATGTGTTAAGAAGCAGTGCGGCTTGGTTGGGTTGTGTATCGGAGGACGCATGACTTTCAACCTTCGTCTCTCCCGAGCCCGTACGGGAGTTGTAGCGATGAGACAAGATAGTAGCTACTATAACAATTGGATAGCACGAAATTGGGGAGAAAAATGGGGTAAAATTACAACAGCAAAAAACACACAAAAAAATAATTGACTTTACTTTTTTCTTTGTGGCCCGTCCACTACTAAATGGACTCACCTTCAAAAACAAAAAAGATGCCAATTTGATTAATTTCTGATTACCAATTTCAATAAAACTAACTAAAAAAAAAATCCATTGTAACTCCTGTGAAGCATATGCCTGGACTTGTGGGTTAACTATATATGGCTATTCATGTTGATCACAGTTAGTTTGCAAGGTCATCAAAAGATTCTGCATATAGATGGGTTAGCTGACGTCACAAAAACGATGCACGTGCGTCAATGGGGCAGAAGTCAGTTTGTTGTGATTCTGGATGGTCAGGTAGCTAGCAACAATAACAAGAAGCTGCCATGTGGGGAGTTGTAGGTGGCTTGTTCTATCTTGTTATTGATACCACGTCTTGTTTTGAGGTGTTTTGACTCTTCGCGTCTATGCTAATATGGTAAAAACTAGCCAGTTAGCTAACCAACATATAACAACGTATTTGAGAGACAAGTGCTCATTGTGCACATTTATTTATGTTTTTAATAAAGATTTGGCGGAGGAAATAGTTCCCATGTTGTCAACAACCCTGCCGGTTTTGCTCCACGGTTGCGCACGCATCAGTTTTTGTTGCTAAACAACCCACCCATCTATATTAAATGTACATTTAAAAGTAGGAATTATATTCACACCAATTAGTAGTCACCATCCTTATATCCTCCTACAAGACTAAAGGTCATGTCACCGAGATTCTGAAATGCTACATTGTCCTTTTTAAACCTTTTATTTTTTTTAACCTGAAAAGGAGACTGTATGGCCAGCCTTGCCTGAGGAAGGTTCTTGTTTTCTGCATTTCATGTGATAGTGAAGATAAGGAATAATCTCTTTATTAAGAGTTTATAGCTATGTGTTCACTGTAGGCCGAAATACAACTTGATAAAACACAACACAAATGCTTGTGTAAATATCTCATTTACATCGAAGGCATTTACGACTTACAGTGCCTTGCGAAAGTATTCGGCCCCCTTGAACTTTGCGACCTTTTGCCACATTTCAGGCTTCAAACATAAAGATATAAAACTGTATTTTTTTGTGAAGAATCAACAACAAGTGGGACACAATCATGAAGTGGAACGACATTTATTGGATATTTCAAACTTTAACAAATCAAAAACTGAAAAATTGGGCGTGCAAAATTATTCAGCCCCTTTACTTTCAGTGCAGCAAACTCTCTCCAGAAGTTCAGTGAGGATCTCTGAATGATCCAATGTTGACCTAAATGACTAATGATGATAAATACAATCCACCTGTGTGTAATCAAGTCTCTGTATAAATGCACCTGCACTGTGATAGTCTCAGAGGTCCGTTAAAAGCGCAGAGAGCATCATGAAGAACAAGGAACACACCAGGCAGGTCCAGATACTGTTGTGAAGAAGTTTAAAAGCTGGATTGATACAAAAAGATTTCCCAAGCTTTAAACATCCCAAGGAGCACTGTGCAAGCGATAATATTGAAATGGAAGGAGTATCAGACCACTGCAAATCTACCAAAGACCTGGCCGTCCCTCTAAACTTTCAGCTCATACAAGGAGAAGACTGATCAGAGATGCAGCCAAGAGGCCCATGATCACTCTGGATGAACTGCAGAGATCTACAGCTGAGGTGGGAGACTCTGTCCATAGGACAACAATCAGTCGTATATTGCACAAATCTGGCCTTTATGGAAGAGTGGCAAGAAAAAAGCCATTTCTTAAAGATATCCATAAAAAGTGTTGTTTAAAGTTTGTCACAAGCCACCTGGGAGACACACCAAACATGTGGAAGAAGGTGCTCTGGTCAGATGAAACCAAAATTGAAATTTTTGGCAACAATGCAAAACGTTATGTTTGGCGTAAAAGCAACACAGCTCATCACCCTAAACACACCATCCCCACTGTCAAACATGGTGGTGGCAGCATCATGGTTTGGGCCTGCTTTTCTTCAGCAGGGACAGGGAAGATGGTTAAAATTGATGGGAAGATGGATGGAACCAAATACAGGACCATTCTGGAAGAAAACCTGATGGAGTCTGCAAAAGACCTGAGACTGGGACAGAGATGTCTTCCAACAAGACAATGATCCAAAACATAAAGCAAAATCTACAATGGAATGGTTCAAAAATAAACATACCCAGGTGTTAGAATGGCCAAGTCAAAGTCCAGACCTGAATTCAATCGAGAATCTGTGGAAAGAACTGAAAACTGCTGTTCACAAATGCTCTCCATCCAACCTCACTGAGCTCGAGCTGTTTTGCAAGGAGGAATGGGAAACCATGTCAGTCTCTCGATGTGCAAAACTGATAGAGACATACCCCAAGCGACTTACAGCTGTAATCGCAGCAAAAGGTGGCGCTACAAAGTATTAACTTAAGGGGGCTGAATAATTTTGCACGCCCAATTTTTCAGTTTTTGATTCGTTAAAAAAGTTTGAAATATCCAATAAATGTTGTTCCACTTCATGATTGTGTCCCACTTGTTGTTGATTCTTCACAAAAAAATACAGTTTTATATCTTTATGTTTGAAGCCTGAAATGTGGCAAAAGGTCGCAAAGTTCAAGGGGGCCGAATACTTTCGCAAGGCACTGTACATGAATGTCGGCAATGTGTGTGGATCTCAAGTTAGTTTTTTGGCCCAGTCTCAAGAATGCTGCATAAGAACTTACTGGGTTAAGAGTTAGAAAAAAAAACATCTTACTGTGTCTTTATCTATAAAGATTTCCAAGAACTGTACGAATAACACCTGTCTGATGACAGTAATAAAGTACTGTAATATAAGCCTGATACAAGGACCATAGGGGCTTGAGCCAACATTCTGGAATGTACTGAGGTATAACTGTTGATAGGGTGAGTAGTAGCATACATATACTCAAGAGTAGTTTGGACAAATTCACAGCCAGACGCCATGTTGCTGCTCCCAAGCATTCTATTTACGATGAGCATTTGGATTCCAGTTCCGATTCTAGAATTAGGTAGGTAAACTTGGTGTACAATTCTGACATTTCCATAAACAGTTATTGGTCGGTATTACCACGGAGGAACAAATATGGCGTCGATGGAACTATGTGATGTCGTCTAAGCGCATCATGATGTTGAAACAGCAATGGACCATCTATGCTTCTGCATATTGTACATATCATTTCCTTAGTGTTATGTGCCACATGGTGAAAACCTGGTTGAGACGCATCAATTTACTGCATTGAAATAAGGTACTATAAAAGCTGCAATCTAACATATGATCAGGAAAAGATAAATAAAATCATTCATTTTTGGAATACAGTTAAGATAAAAAATAAAAGTTTAAGAATGAACATTTCCACCTGTCCCTTGTCTTTACCTTCTATTAAGTAGGGACAGTCATCCCTAGATGTAACGAGACTACCTGAAGTTTGTTGTGCTCAGATTCAAATTGAAAGAATGTCCAGAAGGCTCAAATGGTAAATAAATGATATGGAGATCGGTTAAAGGTAGGTTGTGAGAACACCTGAAAAGGTTGGTGCACATATCAGTCAATGGTAAGACGTCCCAAAAATGTCTGTTTGCGGATGTACAAACTAGATTTCCCCTTTTCAGATGATACAAGAGGCATGGAAATAAGTCATCTATATATCTATCAGAGAGGTATGTTTGTGTATAGATATCTAACATAGTATATACAGTTTTGATACAGATCGAGATATGCATTCTGACAAGTACTGCAGCCCCACACAAACATTATCCTGAGTTGTGGTGAAGGCTACGAGTGAACACAAGTAACAAAATGTTCCATTCTTCCTACAACCGCAGAATGTGACATATCGGAGTGGTTGTAATCTGGCGTGCTTTTGGAGAGTTTAGTTCTGAGGTTTGGTTGGTAACTAAGAAGGTGGTGAAATTGTGGACAGGGGAATCTGTTCTCCCAACAAACAAACATACAAAATGTACATTAAGATATTCAGTAGTAGACAATGGTTGCATGCATCCTTGCAACCGCATATTCTTTTTGCTGCAGTTTGGTCTATTCAATCTCAGGTGTGCATTTGCTAAACAGTGACAGGGAAAGAGAGTCTGTCCACCAGCATTTGACTTCAAGATCACAAAGTAAAATAATAAATCATTTCCTATTTCTATTAAATATTAATAGGGAGTTTAAAACAAACCAGCCTTGATTCTACATAACCAATAACACGTTGAGGGCTGAGCATGCATCATGCTAATGACCCAAACAAATACATGTTCTGGTGTCTCCAACCTGGGTGCTAAAGGTGTGCAGGCTTTTGTTTCAGCCCAGCATTGGCACACGATACAATTAATCACTTACCAAGGCCTTGTTTATATTGAACCAGGTGTCTTAGTGCTGGGCTAGAATAAGACCCCTACATCCTGTACTTGTCCAGGACATGGGTTGGAGACCGCTGGTCTAAGTGCTGTAGTAACTGGGGTACTGCTTAGGATTAACTTGGCATCGTATCTAAATCAGTGTTTTAGGTTGAACAGTTAAAATATTGTATAAAAGGGCAGCACAATCATAAAAACTACCAAAACATATTTAAAATGCGGAGTGTTTTAAACAATGTCTAGGGATATTGGCAAGCTAGAGAGTTAAAAGAGAGACACTTTAGTTTCCGATTGACTTGAACAGCCGCCACATAGTAGGCTTTATAAATATTTTAAAACAATTAAAAACCTAAGATGAATAGGTCAGATTGATTCAGAGGATTGAGCAGAGTAAATATAAGTGCTTTTGGAATAAAATCAACATACAAAAACAGGTTATTTGTGTACTATATAGACTCAGTCACTGCCACTGTCTGACAAATGCAAACGATTACCTGGTCTGGGTAAAAACATCTCATCGTCAACAAGTACTGCGTCATCAACAAGTACCTTGGCAGCAGAAAATGGGAATCCTAATAAAATCACTTGTCTGGTGAGAGGCCTGTGGCGAGCAGCTCCCTGCCATTTTCTCTGGGCACAGACACAGACGGTCTCCCCTCACACAGCGACTCCTGGGGGTCCAGGGGCGCATCCAGAGCTTCTTTGCCCTCTGGGGCCTCCATACCCTCCAGTTCCTCCATGTGGCTCATCAGCTTCAGCTTCTTCTTGGGCAGGTGTTTCAGGGTACCAAGGCGCTCCTTGACTTTATACTCCAGAGTGCTGTGAGGGATCCCATAGACGGTCTGAGCCTTGGACACACTCATCTTCCCCCCCATAACCACTTCTATAGCTTCTTCTAGCAGCTCTGTGTTGTACTGACGGTATCTTCCCCTCTTCTTCCTCGGCTGCTTGTTGCAGAGGTCTGCCTCAGGGTCAGAGGTAGGGTACTGCCCCCCAGAGGCAGGGCGGTCTGCATCAGATGAACCCCAGTACTCCCCATCTCTTCCAGGACCGTCCAGACCTCCACTGCTTCCCCGGCGACCGTGTTTGGGCAGGATGGACCTAAGCCTCTTCCCGAGGCTGTTCTCACAGTGGGGGCTAGGGAGGCTGTAGGAATCAGAGCTCAGGGAGCCCCAGGAGAGGTCCACCCCCAGGCCTCCTAAGCCTCGCACCTGGGGGATTTTGAGGTCGACGGGCGGGGAGTGAGAAAGGGAGAGCCCCTGGTCTCTCCGGGCCTGGAGGATTGCCTTCCCACAGGAGGGGGACTTGAAGAGCCCCGCGGCCTCCAGCAGGCTCGGTAGGTCTTTGAGGTGGTCCCCGGCTCCGCTGTTTGCCCGGAGCTTCAAGAGGGCCCCGAAGTGGGTCTTGGAGGCCCAGGACGGAGAACCATACCTAGAGAGAGAGAGGTGGTCGAAGGGTCTGGAGGTGTAGTTCTGGTTGGGAGACAACTCGGTGTCGGAATCCTGGTTCACTTCCAGTTTGATGTGCGGCACATGACCGAGTGGCGAGGTGGGCTTTAAAGGGGCAGAGTGGCCGAAATTCTCCCTCCTCCTCCCATCCTGCAGGCTCCTCATAGGCAGCCCGGCCTGTCCGTCAGCTCTCAGGGAACGCCTGATTGGATGGAAGGAAATTTGGTGTAAGCAGAGCTTGCACAGTGCTTTATTCTTTCTCTCTCTAGGGGAGGATGGGTTGGGGAAGGGAGGATGTTGGCCACTCCTTTATTGGATGATCTTGCTTAGGTAACATCACTTTATCTTGCTTAGGTTAAAAAACGTTTATTTTTTATTTTTAGATATGTGTGTGTGCTCCTTTTAAGAACAAAAAAAGCCTTGAGTTTGGGAATTAGTTTATTTGGGTTGTTTGTTTTGGCTTTGCATTTATTTACAAATTATGCGTCAGTCAACATAACAATAATAAATTTTAAAAAGGATATGCAGGGCAAAGAAATGAAATCCAAAGAAAAATTGAAAACATAAGAAAGAGAAATGTGTCCAGCCCTGTCCAGAGGGGGCAGTGTTGGTCATTGCAGTAAAGCAGTCTGGCATTTAATAGCAGAGCAGGATGACTGTTACCAAATTACTAATGCTAATGTATAGCCCTTAGCGAGTGACGTTACCACTGAACAAGCACAGCAATAAAAGAGTAAGCCATCAGTATGGGATGTTATAGGGCTACTTACTGTACATAAACCCTCACAATATCAACCTGACAGAAATATTGTTACTCTAGGAAAACATCCGAAATACTTATCTGCAAGGTTAACACAAACAAGGCACTTACACACAGTACTGTTATGTGTGATAGAAAAATCAGATCTTATTGATTGAAAATTCTCACATTAAATTCATGGGTGATTCATTTATTAGTGATACGGCAATTTGTGAGGAGAGGCCATAATCACGGACAAATAGAAGAGTGCCCTTTTCAAAACTGCCGCTAGAGTTATAAGACAATATCACATTATGACTTGACGGGCATCTGCTCTTCACCCTTTAAATATTGCCTCCACCTCTGACCAGTTGCCATTTCAACTTTGAATATCAAATCAAAGATGGGGCTGCATGGGGATAGAGTGATAGATACTATCTGTGGATCTCTGCATTGAGTACAGAGCTGTATGTTCTGAACGAGATCAACAACACAAGCAGCTTGATTCCCTCCTCCTCAAGAGGGGTGCAGCTAGAGGGCGGAGCAACTGCCGCTAAATTAATCTAAATTTCATTGCGCTGTGTTCCATTTCAAATGCACTAATGTCCATACCATGGCGTGATGACATCACGAGGAATTCCCCTCGGGCAAAATACAGAGTTCACTGGATTAAAGCTTCAAATTGTTTTTTTTCAGTTTGAAATGAAGGCTCGGTCAATGTAAATCATTGAACATGATGTGTAATTAATAGAATAGGAAGCTCTATTGGTTAGGGGTTTATTTCTTCAATCTATTGGAATACTAACTACATTTTATTGTGTATTTAAGGAATTAATCATGTGGTTTCCTGATACCAAAGAATCTCCTTCAAGATGCACATGTGAAATCACTTTAGGCTGGAGCTGTCCAGGACCAGGGTTGGTGACAATCCTTTCAGGACCTCCTACCGGTAGTTAGAAACTTTTGTTTGGACAGATTGGGGAGTTTGTTGTGGTAAAGCCCTACGGAAAGTAGAACGAGGTGACAGGAGAAAATAAATTGGTCTTACCCTCTGAGAGTGGACATCTGGGAAAGGTGAGGGCTGTGGTGCGATGACATGCTGCTTCTGGCCCATCCCTTTTTGAGTGACAGGTCCAGGACTCCATCTAGGGACAGGACATAAGGGTTAGTAACTTAGAAAGCAAGAGCCATTCTGTCAGGTGTGCACATAGAGAGGAGGACTAATCTTTGTATTGGAGCCATTATAGCAGCTGTGACAGCACCATTGAGGCCATCTTAATTTTAAAATAGTCAATTTTCTTCGCGATTGGCTGATCCCTCCTTATGACCCAGTTGGACATGACTACAACAGGGTCATCAGGAGGGATCAGCCAATGAAGTTGGAAGTCCCAACCAGTTAACTACAGTAAAATGGTGGAAGCCCTCAATGACACTGCTCATGCAAATACGGCCTTTTGGCCACTAGAGGCCTCTATCATTCTCTATGGGTGTGCAGTATTTGTGCAGTACAGTAGGGTAATGAATCTGCTGATTCTGGTACCTTGTACTGCAGGCTGTGGCGGCATCTTCTTGACAGTGAGGAACAGGTTACTTGATATCTACTACCAGCGTCTATTGGTTCAGCGTAATACCAGGCCTAGTGAGTCTATTGGTTCAGCGTAATACCAGGCCTAGTGCGTCTATTGGTTCAGCGTAATACCAGACCTAGTGCGTCTATTGGTTCAGCGTAATACCAGACCTAGTGCGTCTATTGGTTCAGCGTAATACCAAGCCTAGTGCATCTATTGGTTCAGCGTAATACCAAGCCTAGTGCATCTATTGGTTCAGCGTAATACAAGACCTAGTGCATCTATTGGTTCAGCGTAATACAAGACCTAGTGCATCTATTGGTTCAGCGTAATACCAGACCTAGTGCATCTATTGGTTCAGCGTAATACCAGACCTAGTGCGTCTGCTGGTTCAGTGTAATACCAGACGTCTGCTGGTTCAGTGTAATACCAGAACTAGTGTGTCTGCTGGTTTTACCTTGTTCTACAGGCTGTGGCGGAAGCTTTTTGACAGTGAGGTCGAGAGGCGAGTCCTGGTCGGCCATAAGCAGCTTGGAGAGGACAGGGTTCTGGCTGGGTACGGAGGATGTAGCAGTACCACCAAGGCTGGCAGCAGGGGGCAGCGAGGGGGGAGGTGGCAGGCTCTGATCTGAGTGGGGCTGGGTAGCAGGGCTGGGGGCAGAGGGGATGTCCTGAGAAGAGGAGCTGTTTTTTGAGGTATATTCGGCAGCAAACTGGCGGATCATCCTCTGCATTATCTCCCGAGCCACTACTGGAATGTGCAGGTCTGAGAAGCTGGGGACATCTGAGGGAGGGAGAGGGGAAAATAATATCAAAGATATCTGTAGAGATGGTTGACCCTTAGCTTCTGCTCACGGGCTATCTCAACCATAGCACAGTTTATTCAAATGTAACTAAGAACACATAAGGCCCACTTCCAGACAGACTATTCCCGCTAGAATTTCAATATACAATCTTCCAAAAATGGTTGTAACACAAGCACACAGGATGTGGTATGTAACAAACACTGTTCTTGTAAAGACCTACCTTTTTTGTAGAGGACTGCACTGAGGAATTCCTCAGCTTGTTTCTCGAGTCTGTTGATCTTAATCTGGTCTTTGACCAGCAGGGGTTTAGCCCCACTCTCCAACCCCTGGTTGCTCAGGCCAACTAAGTGCTCCTGGGAGAAGAGAGAAACAGAAACACAACTAAGTGATGGAGAAACAACGAATAGCACCGTCACTGCAGAAGTAGGAACCTGTGGTGTATGGTAGACCTTTACAAATATATAAATACCGTTGCTGCACGAGTGACGTGACAAATGAATAGCAAATGAATAGGGCTCTGGAAAAATAAAATAAAAATAGTCCCCGAAGAGCACCGGTAATCATCTTCATTATACAGACCCCTACACAGCGCTCATACCTTTTTATCTCAGGAAAGCTTAAAGACTAATTATGTGGCAGATTTGTCACAGAGCAAACTAAAGATGTGCTGTATTGGTTAAGACCTCAGCATGCTTCAGTTCAGCTGGCAACTAGCGACTCCCTTAAAAGACCGTCGCAAAAATGGTTTAAAATGGAAAAGGGGAAAAAAGGGAAAAAAGGGCAATAGTAGAGTTTGTCCATTTTGAGACACCGTACCCAGTATACATACACTTCTTCAAAATAGTCAGAATTAATCTAAGATAGATTTCTTGAGTTCTGTCATTAATTTTTACGTTTTTGCCGAGGTGATCTTAGTCCCACAATTTTACATCTAAGATGTTTTGTACAGTATTAAGTAAATTTTTAAATCATGAAAACAATTAGTCTCCGGTTGAATGACAACAAACACTTTATTGAAGAATCCTTACCGTTGACCAACCCCCGACAAAGGCAAGTAAACTTCGGCTGCCGACTTTGGCTTGCCTTGATAAAAAAAAATGTGCACACGAACAACCAGGGAAAAAAAGAAGGGAAAAAAAACTTGCCGAAGACCAAAGAGAACAAAAATGTCACCAAATGTTGTCATATACGATGTCACCAAATGTCATATATGCACTAACTGTTCCGAACTGTTTCGGGTGGGAAGTCTTTAGCAGAGTGTGTGGCTGATTTAGGATCAGATTACCCCAACCCCCAATGTAACCAGAACCATTTGGGAGATAAAAAAACAATCTGACCCTGGCCTGTATCTGTAGTTAGGGACAACGTCCATGTTCTGCTAGATGAGTACAGTAGGCATGGAGGAGGGGAGGAAGAGCAGTCTGTTCTTTTCATTTCTCTTCATGTGCAGCTCTGCCTCTATACAGTGCATTCGGACAGTACTCAGACCCCTCGACTTTTTCTACATTTTGTTACGTTACAGCCTTGTTCTAAAAGGGATTAAAGTGTTCATGACAAAGCATAAACAGGTTTAGAATGTTTTGCAAAATAATTTTTAAAATAAAGAACTGAAGTATCACATCTACATAAGTATTCAGATGCTTTACTCAGTACTTTGTTGAGAGACCTTTAGCAGTGATTACAGCCTTGAGTCTTCTTGGGTATGACGCTACAAGCTTGGCACACCTGTAATTGGGGAGTTACTCACATTCTTCTATGAAGATCCTCTCAAGCTCTGTCAGGTTGTATGGGGAGGGTCGCTGCACACACTATTTTCAAGTCTCTCCAGAGATGTTCGACCGGGTTGAAGTCCAGGCTCTGGCTGGGCCACTCAAGGACATTGAGACTTGTCCTGAAGCCACTCCTGCATTGTCTTGGCTGTGTGCTTACGTTCGTTGTCCTTTTGGAAGGTGAACCTTTGCCTCAGACTGAGGTCCTGAGCAGGTTTTCATAAAGGATCTCTGCACTTTTCTTCATTCATCTTTGCCTCAATCCTGACTAGTCTCCCAGTCCCTGCCACTGAAAAACATCCCCACAGCATGATGCTGCCACCACCATGTTTCACCGTAGGGATGGTGCCAGGTTTCCTCCAGACGTTACACTTGGCATTCGGGCCAATGATTTCAATATTGGTTTCATCAGACAAGATAATCTTGTTTCTCATGGTCTGAGAGTCCTTTAGGTGCCTTTTGGCAAACGCCAAACAGTCTGTCACTTGCCTTTTACTGAAGAGAGGCTTCTGTCTGGCCACTCAACCATAAATTCCTGATTGGTGGAGTGTTGCAGAGATGGGAGAACCTTCCAGAAGGACAACCATCTCCACAGAGGAACTCTGGAGATCTGTCAAAGGGACCATCAGGTTCTTGGTCACCTCCTTGACCAAGGCCCTTCTCTCCCGATTGCCCAGTTTGGCCGGATGGCCAGCTCTGGGAAGAGTCTTGGTGGTTCCAAACTGCTTCCATTTAAGAATTATGGAGGCCACTGTGTTCTTGGGGATCTTCAATGCTCTAATTTGTTGGTACCCTTCCCCAGATCTGTGCCTTGACACAATCCTGTCTCGGTGCTCTACGGACAATTCCACAGATCTAATGGCTTGGTTCACCCGACCTCAACCCAACAGATGGTTTGGGATGAGTTAGACCACAGAGTGAAGGAAAAGCAGCCAACAAGTGCTCAGCATATGTGGGAACTCCTTCAAGATTGTTGGAAAAGCCTTCCAGGTAAAGCTGGTTGAGAGAATGCCAAGAGTGTGCAAAGCGGTCTTCAAGGCAAAGCTGTCATCAAGATTCTTTGAAGAATCTAAAATAGATTTGTTTAACACTTTTTTGTTTACTACATGATTCCAAATGTGTTATTTCATAGTTGATGTCTTCACTATTATTCTACAATGTAGATAGTAAAAATAAAGAAAAACCCTGGAATGAGTACGTGTGTCCAAACTTTGACTGGTACTGTATGTAAATAAGGTATTTGTTTATTGTGCAAAAATGTTTCCTTTTTTTTTTTTGCTGTCATTATAGGGTATTGTGTGTGTATGTTGTTTTTTAAAATCAATTTTATAATAAGGCTGCAATGTAACAAAATGTGGAAAAAGTCAAGGGGTCTGAACACTTTCCGAATGCACTATATTGTAAGGGCCAGTTACTGGGTGAACTTTGAGCAAATTGCCCTCCAATCCGCATCCATTAGATTCTGTACAGTCAGTCAGAATTAGTGTTGTCACGATACCAGTTTTGACATTGATATCGATACCAGGTTAAGTATCATGATACTCGATACCAAAACCAAATAAGGCATATTAGTCAAAGTCACAGAATGGCACTTGATCCAGACAGATAAACTCAGCTACTGCTTCGTTCAATTGCTGGGCATCTTTTGAGTTCAAGATCATTACATTTGAACATTATTTCAACAAAAAAAAATGGAGTGCCATTTATGCATTATTTAATCAATTTGACTTTTTTTTTACCAAACAATAGAAATAATGTATTTGAATAGTAAATCTATTGATAAACCTAGTAAATCAAGATGTAGCATAGGTCTATTCACAAAACAGGTGAATGCATATTATTCAATAGGATTGTGTGCATGCATTGAGTTTGAGCTTGTTTTAGCTGATTTCACGAGGATAAAGATGACAGTCCCTTCCATTTAGGACGTATTTTATTAGTAACTGCTAGGGGCACATTATTTTATTGTACTAATCAACAACATTTGCATAAACAAAATCCCTTTTATAAAAGTGTGCACTGCTTCTTTAAGAAAGTCCACAAGGCAGAATTCTACATTTTGGGTCTTTATTTTTGGTTAGAAATAAGGTTAACAGTATTGATACGGTTAGGTTTAAAATCACATTTTAAGAAGAGAAATAGGCAGTTGATGATGGTGGTTATAGTAACTAGTGATGATCCAGAATATAGCTACGGAATCTTGTGGAAATCGGACTGGAGGCGAGGAAGTGAATACGTTTTTGGTGACAATCACCTTTGAAATCAGCATATATTTGAATTATGATTGGCATATTATCACAAACAAAGTACTAGGGTAGTGAATTCATTCAGCTGTAAGCTAGCAAGGAAAGTAAGCCTATAATTAAAGCTGGAAGCTACCGGTATCCTCTTGCATTGTCAAGTTTCCTTTCCTGTATGGACATTGTTTCTCGAACAGTAATGAGCAGTTTCAACATTTCTACATGCCGTGTTGCATTATTCAAGTGTGTTAACTCCTGTGCAGCATGAGTTGGGAGCAGCCCAGACAGCTCTAGCAATGAATGAGTTAGGGTCAGACAGCAGTCCTGTGTGCGCACACACACAGTGTTGGTCCCATGTTTCATTAGCTGAAATAAAAGATCCCAGACATGTTCCATACGCACAAAAAGCTTATTAATCTCAAATTTGGTTGGCAAATTTGTTTACATCCCTGTTAGTGAGCATTTCTACTTTGCCAAAATAATCCAGCCACCTGACAGGTGTGGCATATCAAGAAGCTGATTAAACAGCATGATCATTACACAGGTGTAAGACCAATTTAAAATGTGCAGTTTTGTAACACAACAAAATGCCACAGATGTCTCAAGTTGAGGGAGCGTGCAATTGACATGCTTATGACAGGCATGTCCACCAGAGGTGTTGCAAGAGAATTTAATGTTAATTTCTCTACCATAAGCCACCTCTCATTTTAGAGAATTTGGCAGTACGCTCAACCGGCCTCACAACCACAGACCACGCGTAGCCATGCCAGCCCAGAACCTCCACATCTGGCTTCTTCACCTGTGAGATTGTTTGAGACCTGCCACCCAGACAGCTGATGAAACTGGGTTTGCACAACCGAAGCATTTCTGCACAAACTGTCAGAAACTGCCTCAGGGAAGCTCATCTGCGTGCTCATCGTCCTCACCAGGGTCTTGACCTGACTGCAGTTGTCGTAACGGACATCAGTGGGCAAATAATGCTCACCTCCGATAGCCACTGGCACACCGGAGAAATGTGTTCTTTACAGATTAATCCCAAGAGAGAGAGCGTGCAAGCCTTATTAATCAAAAGCAATGTTTCAAAAAATATATACATTGCGACATGTGTAATGGAAACGGTAGCTATAGGAGAAATGTTCAAAAGACTGAAATTGTTTTTCGTTAGACAGGGATATTTCTTGTCAAACTTCATTTAAAAAAAAATTATATACAAAACTTTTGAATTAAAACGGTATATATGAGGCACGTGATGTCATCATGTAACTATAAAGCTCCACTCACCATTTAATTCTAAATGCCTACTGCTTGCTAAATCTATTTTTCAACTATACAAAGTATGTTTCTTTGCAGGACAAGGATTGTCTTGCCTTTCAAGAATGCCTGAATTTCATCACCTTGCTTTTCTGGTTGATTTGATTTGGATCTCTTTTAGTCCCCATTTGGACTAATCTTCCAGGAGTCCTTAAACATTAAAATACAATTAATTTATAACTTGGATGCACGTTTCACCATCTAATTATTTCTCATCTATGGGTGCAAGTCTCACCATGGCACGGACTGTGGTGATAGGTTGGCACATGAGAACGATTAGAATATGGCAAGTATAAGTCAATTCTTGCATTCTATCCATGCTGGCTTTTGCGGGCGACCGGAAGACATGAAACAGATCGGTCTCCAATTCATTATTAATGCACAATTTGCCTAAATGGATCATGGAAACACTTCAATCACTACAGGTGGAACCGCAGAAGACAGAATGGAGGAAGAGGGAAAAAAACAGTTACCTTGACTTTGTCTCGTCTTAAGCAGCAGAACAGGCAGTTCTCATCAAATGACCAGTCTGACACACCTTCAGGCTCACAGTCTGTGGATCCGGGAGAAACATCTTAGAAAGGAGAGGACAGGGTATGGCAGAGTATGACAAAAACATCTCAGATGGTGGTTAAAAACATGAAAAAGCAACAAAAATTATCCCAAAGAAAACCTCTTTAGAAGTCCTGGATACAGTGACACAGTCCACTAGGACTTATATGAATCACAGATGTTGACTCTGACCACTTATTGTGGAAAGAAAAAAACATGAGTAGACATTGACAATTGATTGGTAATAAAAAAAATCTTATTTATTTTCAAGTTAGTGATTCTTATGTAATACTAAAAGTGTATATTATGCACTATATTCACAATTGTTTGGTTGCTTACATGAATCTCTAAAATGAGATTAGCGGATAAGTGTACATTTCTAAAAGATTTTATCATTTGATCTTGTGTGTGTATAAGGTAGTAGTTTTGGAATTGTTAGGTTAGATTACTCGTTGGTTATTACTGCATTGTCGGAACTAGATGCACAAGCATTTGGCTACACTCGCATTAACATCTGCTAACCATGTGTATGTGACAAATAAAATTTGATTTGGTTTATTCTGTGATCTCAAAGCAGTGAGCTTACTAACATTCATCAAGAATATGGGCAAAACTATTGTTGACAATGGAAAAGGTGGGAATGTTCTTTTCCCTTGTCATATAAATTGATACATTTACTCAAAATAGCATTAAAATTGCTTATCCAGATGGCATTTCAGTGAATATTGGGTTGTGACAGACAACCTGGTCCAATTTGGGTCCTGAGGCAAAATCAGTTGAGAACCACTGGGCTAGACCGTGATCTCAGTCACACTCAGTCTAAGTGCGACTGATGTTTAGTTAAAAACGGGTAAAGGACATGAACAGACTAGCTCAAGGAGCTCATCGAAGATAATTAAAACAAAAGAAAGTTACCAAATGGTGTCAGAGACTGGGAATTTGTGCCTGGTTGGTCGGTTGCCATGGAAATCCATTTGCTTCGAGTCCTACTAACCTTCAGCTAAGAGCATAATTTAATAATTGAGTACATTAATATACCTAGTCAGAGGTGGGCAGTTTCACATTGATTCACTGTTGAACTAGGTCTTGAGCGCCTATTAAATCATCTACATTAAATAGAGAAATAAATCATGTCTGATGGAATAGGCTTTCATGGTCAGCTCATCTTTAACCGATCTCTAAAGTTAATATTGTCTTCAATGTTCTCCAAGCAATAGGTTACTCAGATAAAAATAAAAAATCTATCAAAAAAGACAGAATTTATGTATAAAATTAAGTCCAGTCTTGATCAAGTACGGCAATTAACAATAGTGGTCCTAGTATTCAATTCAAATCAGTAACATTGTCAGAAGAAAGAGCATGGTTGAGTTAAGGTTAGCACACATTGTATGTTTGTTTTGTCAAGCACAAGAATGCATTCTTGCAGCACTAGGAGGGTTTTGACTCTCAGGACACCCAGTTCACTCCTACTAGTAATGATGATAGTGTTCTAGCTGAAATCTATTCACTCACATGATCTTGAGTAACCACACCAACTTCCCCATCATTTTGTTTGTATGGATCGTATTGTACATTTGCTTCGAACCAAAGCAACTGGTACTATAGTCCCATTTAGGGTAGTCTTTTACAGCGCTCGAGCAGAAGTCGTCAAAACTCTAAATAATGCCTTCCATTGTCGTCAGTAAATATCACGCATTTTGTCTGAAAGAACTGTACAGGCTTTAACATTGGCTCCAGGCCAGCCCAAACTCCAACTTCATATGAACACAAAGCGTGTCTCTTTCCAGAGGCCAAGCGGACTGTTTACAAGGAGGAGTCACTGTGGAAGGGTACCACATGGTACAATAGCACAGCATTGTGATAGGGGGGCAAATATAGGCCTACGTACACTCAGAAATGATTAAATACTTAGGCCTACACATCTTGACGTGTTTGACTATGGAATTGTTAATCAAATCAATGCGGGCATCAGTTCAGAAGTCTCGGAACAACTATTTGTGTTTATGACATGGGATGGACATGATTTGGGTTTTAATGAGTGTAGCAGTGATGTGGGTTTGTGTCAGTCAGTGCAACAAATTGACTCACCTTTAAATAACGTTAGATCCTCTAGCAGCCCCGACCCAAACAACCCTTCTAAAATGCTCTCAAAACCTGTGGAAAAAGAACAATACATTCCATGAATACATAGAACATTCTATAAACCCACGAATAGGCAAAATGCGAGAAAAAAAATGCATTTCATTCTACAAATGTTGGGGAATTTTAATCCAGTAGAGGCTCAAAAACATGTAGCCTACAGTTTAAGATGTAGGCCTATGCTTCCCATTGCATTCACTGTAAATGTATGATAGAGTAAGTACATAGGCCCTAGTCTACTGCCAAGGAGCCCAATTAAATGTCTTTCCACCAAAGTGTCAATTACTGAGAAACTTTGACATTCTCAGTGATCAAACACCATCCTTCCTATACATGCCTAAGTCTCCACAACCCCACTTTGACTTTCAATTTCATCTTGAAGCACACCCTCAGCAAATCTCCTCTTGCCTCACATAAAAAATAAAAAAAACACATTAAATGGAATGCACGTACGTTTTGACTAATGATATAGCATGCACAAGGGTCTGCCAGTTGCCAAGCAACAAGAAAGACTACACAGTTTGGTGTGCTAACATGTTGAGGCAACGGTCAGAGGAGAGGGTTTGTCAATCAATCGTACTGCAGAATCTGTCATGTCTCACATCAGACTGCTCTAGACTGTACTGACGGGAGGCAACAGTCAGAGGAGAGGGTTTGGGTCTGTCAATCAATCGTACTGCAGAATCTGTCATGTCTCACATCAGACTGCTCTAGACTGTACTGACGGGAGGCAACGGTCAGAGGAGAGGGTTTGGGTCTGTCAATCAATCGTACTGCAGAATCTGTCATGTCTCACATCAGACTGCTCTAGACTGTACTGACGGGAGGCAACGGGATACACACCATGGCAACGACATTGTGATAATTGTCATTTTTATTGAAAAAAGGGTTTCAGTTTGTAATGAATCTTCAAAATTTTGCTACAGCATACTTAGACTAATTAATACAACACAGCTTTGGTCACCCCGGTCTCAAAAGCTAATGATTTTGACCACTTGGAACTTTTGGAACTCAAGATTTTTCTCCCGACCGTGCCGTTCTGCTTGTAAAATAACGACCAACCTTTCCCTCAAGTAAAGATGATTTGAAAAAATGTTCAGGTTATTGTCCATAATTGTCAGTTGCACGATTATGCAATGATTGTGCCAGCACACACACACACACACACACACACACACACACATACAATACGTAGGCTAGGCTACACACTGACTGTCAACACAATTCCCTCTTAACTTCCAAAGAGTCTTAACCTCCGACAGCAGGAGTTAGTTCACTGATCTATAGAGAAAGGCTGGCTCACTAGGCGGAGCACCGTTCACTTCAGAACACATCATATGATAAGTGGGATGTTCCACAAAATTAATGCCTTTTGCACCCCTTCAATATTTTAAGTAATAATTGTGCACCAATATTGCATTTTAAAAGCCCGTTATATTCAATGAAGTGCCCTTTAACGTAGACCACATGGAGAATTAAATGCAGATTTTGTAGATGAATAAAAAGACTTCATATTATCAGAATTCTGCCTTTTGACATGTCCCTCGATGCACCCTCTGACTTCCAGGGAGATATTAACCCAGTTAACTTGGCTTTACAATGTTGGGGTTATTTTGTTGCCTTGAATGTAATTTCTGAAGATTATTATTTATTTAATGAGATTAGCAAATCATTTTATGGAGAAAATAAAAAAATAACCTGGCCCTCATTTTAAGGTGAACCCTGCTACATGAATTGGACTTGTTTTAATATGGTGAAAGTATGCCTAGCATACCATGTCAACCCTGTTACCCATAGATAGACAGGCTAGAAATGTATTTCATTACAAATGTTGCATTCATATGCCCTTCCTTGTTGCACAGAACAGGCTTCCCTTTCCCATGTCAAACAGGGATTTAAAACCCTGTTACTCTATAGGTACTTATAGCAACGACCACTGGATTTCTTGAAACGCTACTAATGGGAGATTACATGCACCTGTGTGTTAAACCCACAAGAATAAACCAACAGATTAGTTGAGCTCTCGTTGTTACCTTGTCAAGTGATTATGATACTAGACAGCTGCTTCTACTTCTCCACTCCCGCCCCCAATGAAACATCGACCCATCGGGCACTGTAAGGCTGACGAATAAAACATTTTTTTTATAAGAATATAGAAGTATGCCTATATATATATCATTCAAACGTTTCACCTTTAAAAATAAATGCGTGCTATTTGAAATAACCATTAACCACATTTTCATTTGACACAAAATTATTATAGGCCAAACTCATCACGACTGACTTGATTTAATAGCCTACAGATTTCAATGGACAGTCCAGAGATATCCCCCCGATCTTGATAAGATACATATAATTAAAAATGGACAACAAATTATACGAATAGGCTACACCAACAATAGTTTTACATTCATACAAGGTGTCGGGTAAATTGCCACAGATTTGCCGTGGTATGCTAACTGAGGAAATACTTTATTCCAGTCGTACAGAATGATTGTGAAATAGATCAATCTCCCTTAGTGTACTAACAAAGCAGGATCAATTTGTTCAGAGGGCGAAATATTATTGAAAGATGTTGGCAGCAATCAGGACTAACAGAACATCTCGACATTCATCCGCTTTAAGAAATGGTCAATCGTGGCCAATGATGGTAGCAATTGATCAACTGTGTGGGTGATTTTAGCCCATATCGATGGTTTAACAAGAGATTACCTTGTGTTAGTACACCGGCCAATTTTTATTGCAATATGTCCATTGATGCGTTAGAGGTCAGAGGCGACATCTGTCCACTTGTCTGTAGAACGTCACAAACCACACAACATGCTCTAGTAAAGACCCTCGCCATAGTTGCAAAAACAGAAAACATTTAGGCTGAGTGTTGTTTACCACCAGGACAGAGTGTATGTTCTCAACAAGTTTATCTTCCAGTAGTCTACTCCACTAGGATACAAAAACTAAATGTTCGTCATTTGCCTATTTATGTAGCCAAAGTCACACATCCTAAGCACTTTCCACAAGTTACATTACTGGAAAAATACTGCATCTAGACACAAAAACCAACACAGCATGTTTGTGCATTTTAATACAATACAAATACTTAATGTTTCCACGAGCAAAACCAACCTACGATCGAAGTCATCAACTTGCCATCCACTCTCTTCCTCAACCAATAAAGTGCCAATAATGTAAAAACCCTCTTAAAATCCCCTTGTTCCAACCCCATCCTCCTCCTCCAGAACAGAATGTGACAAAAGAAACAGATAAATAAATTAAATGGTTCAATCAAGCCTACAGCTAGAGCTGAGAGTTCCTCTGTTTCTGGGCACAGAACTTAACCTAGTCCTCATTTTAAAACCTTGCCTCTCTCCAATTCCCCCAATTACAACCCCCTCCTTCAGAAGAAAAATGAGGGAAAAAAAGCACAGGCAAAGACAAAAAAGTAGTGAAAATATAGGCTAGCACTAGCCCCTAGCTGGAGGAAGAGGGAGGGATGTGCGGTTTCTGGGTTAGTGAACAGGACTTCATCTGCAGCGGCTAGCTAACCCAACCATCCAATTTCATGTCGGGAATATTTCAGAGGGAGAAAAAAATAAAAATAGGTCATCCACTTTGGTTTGACAAATCAACGCCATTAAATCAAGTCACTCTTCAGGAATTTATTTTAGGGCATTTAAACATGAGGCAGTGATGAAAGGGTGCTTTTTTTTTACCATTTTGATTTTGTGAATGCAGGTGATCAATCATACCCACAACAACGACCTAACATTTCCAGCAAAAAAAAATGACCAGGGAGGTAGGTAGAGGGGGAGCCAGTAATATGTGTTCTAGAGGCAACCTCATATAGCTGACATGCTGGATCTCATGAAGAGTTAACTCCACATCAAATTTTGCTAACTCAGAGCATTCAACAATGGGGTGTGGGTATGGTGATGATGCTGAATACAACCAAACGCATGGAAGAAATAGCCAACTATCCGACCCTCAAAACACACTGCTAGTAGTGAGCTACTGAAAACCATGCTATCCAATATATGAAGGAAGCATTACAAGCAGTGACATGGGAGTTCTTCTAGGGATCGTGACCACTTGATAAACCATTAGGCCTAACCCACTAATTGAAGAAATGAATTAGGCTACTGTGGATAACCCGCGGTATATGCCTACAGTATATAGGGTAGAATAGGCCTACAGGGTAGAGATACGATTCTGAAGCTAGCCTATAGCCTACAGGCATGGCAGTAACGAGGTGCAAGGTAAAGAGGTGTGGAACAAAGAGTTAATAAGAGAGACAGCAAAATATGATCCAATAGCCATTAGGCAACACTACTTACCTAATGTGAGGAAATCAATTAAGGTCAATCTTAAAAGATTCAGGCTAGTATCACAGAATATTACAAAGAAAGGTACCTCCCCATTTGCAATGTTTTTCAATTGAAAACACTGGTATCTTTAATTTCTAGGGTCTTTGTGCCTTGTCTCCAGAAATCTAGAGTAGACACTGTCAATCTACAGTTCAGAGGCCCAATATCAAAACGTAAGTAAATTGCTGAGCATAAAGATGGCAGGATTCTAGATGAACCATACAAATTAGAGGTCGACCGATTAAATTAATTAGGGCCGATTTCAAGTTTTCATAAATCGGTAGCCGGCATTTTTGGATGTCGATTATGGCCGATTACATTGCACTCCACGAGGAGACTGTGTGGCAGGCTGACCACCTGTTACGCAAGTGCAGCAAGGAGCCAAGTTAAGTTGCTAGCTAGCTAGCATTAAACTTCTCTTATAAAAAACAAACTTCCCATAATCACTAGTTAACTACACATGGTTGATGATATTACTAGGTTAACTAGCTTGTCCTGTGTTGCAGATAATCAATGCGGTGCCTGTTAATTTATCATCGAATCACAGCCTACTTCGCCAAAAGTGTGAAGATTTAACAAGCACATTCGCGAAAAAAAAAGCACTATCATTGCACCAATGTACCTAACCATAAACATCAATGCCTTTCTTAAAACCAATGCACAAGTATATTTTTTTAAACCTGCATATTTAGTTAAAAGAAATTCATGTTAGCAGACAATATTAACTAGGGAAATTGTGTCACTTCTCTTGCGTTCAGTGCAAGCAGAGTCAGGGTATATGTAGCAGTTTGGGCCGCCTGGCTCGTTGCGAACTGTGTGAAGACCATTTCTTCCTAACAAAGACCGTAATTAACTTGACAGAATTTTACATAATTATGACATAACATTGGTTGTGCAGTGTAACAGCAATATTTAGACTTATGGATGCCACCAGTTCGGTAAAATACAGAACGGTTCTATATTTCACTGAAAGAATAAACATTTTGTTTTCAAAATGATAGCTCATTAATATGGTCAAATCCAGAAACTAAGGCTCGTATTTCTTTGTGCTTATTATAATTAAGTCTATGATTTGATAGATCAGTCTGACTGAGCGGTGGTAGGCAACAGCAGGCACCTAAGCATTCATTCAAACAGCACTTTCCTGCGTTTGCCAGCAGTTCTTCACAATGTTTGAAGCATAGCGCTGTTTATGACTTCAAGCATAATCCGAGATGAATCCGAGACCATGATTGTGCTTCCGTTGAGGGTGTGGTAGCAAAGCATCCTTTATTTGCATGCAAGTAACATACAGTATATTAATATGCTTTACCATGTCTCCCGGCAGTGGAATTGCTCTGGCGCACTGCATGAAACAAAGCCGTGCTTCACCCGCAGTGCCGAAAGAGCCACAGAGACTGGCGAACTACCTTCCAAAGTCCAACAAGGCACACTTAAACGGTTTCAGACAGCACCCTATCCTCGCTCTTCCAAAGAGTTACTTTTTGTTTGGTGAGGTAATATTAGCGGTTTGAACTAGGGCCAACCCTCCTACAACTCAAAAGGCAATTACAGTATGTGTATAAGAGCACTTATTAGATCTCTTATTCAATCTAAATGTTATAGGAGCTCCTCATGAGTGGTGCATAAGCTATACTGTATGAGCGCATGAAAACAGTTTAGGGTCGTTCCATCTCACTTCAGCAAGCCATGAGAACTGATACTGTATACTTGTTGGTTTGGGGTCCGTTGCTGACTTGACCATTTCTTTGGATTCCCAATGTTAGAAAAAGTTTGGTCCAAATCAGATTTAAGGTACTATATTTGGGGCGCCAGGTAGCCTAGTGGTTAGAGCGTTGGACTAGTAACCAAAAGGTTGCAAGATCGAATCCCCGAGCTGACAATGTAAAAATCTGTCGTTCTACCCCTGAACAAGGCACTTAACCCACCGTTCCTAGGCTGTCATTGAAAAAAAGAATTTGTTCTTAACTGACTTGCCTAGTTAAATAAAAGGTAAAATTTAAAAGAATTGAGAATATCATATGAATCCTATACATTTCAAATGTAGATGCAATCAATTAGCTTCATTTCTCAGTGTGCAAACTATATTTCAACAAAATAATGTTACAGAAATGCAAAACGTATCTGTTTCTAAATATTTCAGCACACTCCAAGGTGGTGGGTATCGAAATCCTCTTTGTGCTTTTTGAGGTGGAACGACCCTTGAGCTACCAGCTCCTATGAGGAACCAGCTGCAGCATGTCTGTCTTTAGTTAGGCCTACCATGCAGCTACACGGTGCTCACCGCTCAGTGTGACTAACTACCCAATCTCCCTTTGCCTTCTCCTGACCTATATCTGTAACCAATTCAGGGCTGAGGATGGGGGAAGAGATTTGGAGTGACACCATCTCCCCTCCCAGAAGCACTTAACTAAGCACTCCCCTTTTAGCAAAGCTCTGGGTAGCAGTCCCCTTAGGCACAGATCTAGGATCACCTTAAATGATTAAGATTTGGGGAGGTTAAGGGAAACCTAGAATCTGACCTTGATTAGTGTCTAGGGGCAATTTATCCTAATCTAAAAGACTGGACTACTAGAGTAACTACTATTACAGAAGTAGTGGAAGAGTGGATAAGTGATCTTAAAAGTGGACAAGATACTAGTTTATAGGCTTTCATGGTATAGGCTGCTATCAGTTTACCCCACTTGGGTGTTTGAGCATGTACAGATGTAAGATCTTAATTTGATCACTCAATGCTGAAAATGTTCCTGCAAGGCAAGAAATGCAAATTGTGTAGTGTACTCAAGGGTTTAAAAAGACTGGATGTTTGTAATTCCACTTTAAAAAATGTCAGACTTGATTTGCTCTAATGAAAAATGTATTAAACCCTACAAAGAAAATGACATGACTTATAATCCACATTTCCTGTTGCTCCGGGATAAGTTTCCTGCTATAGCAAACTGTCTCCTAGTCTCCTCAAAACACAGTACATCATTCAGTAGGATACAGATGTAGGATCTTAAAGAGATACTTCGGGATTTTGGCAATGAGGCCCTTTAACTCATGGATACCGCAAAACACCAGTCTCAAAACACTCCACGATTTACTGTATTGCCGTCACAGTACACAAGTGGGTGCTAAAAACGCAACAAAAAGTCCATTGGGCATCTAACCAGAATGCGAACAAAATTAGCACAAACTAACAGCAAATTTCAATAGAGGTTGCTAGCTAAATATGCTAATGAGCGCAAATGAAAAACAAATTAAAAGACAGGCAATCCAGCGCAAAATTAAACAAGTACAGATAGTAGCTATCGAATGTCATTTTTGGTGAGTTTGGACATTTACAAGCAAATGTGAAGGAGAGACAATGTGCAAATGAACAAAGTAAACAGATGCTTGTCTGAAGGAAGAACAGTACTGGCTCTGGAACAGTGTGTGGAGTTGCTAGGGCAACAGGCCTGCCTGGTCTGCTCGAGAATAGGGGGGAGGAGCAGACTGGCCGAGAACACAGAGGAGAAAAAAAAAAGGAAATCAAGATAGCAGGAGTGGCAGCTGTACAGATAACTCATCCAAAGCACGGACTTCTCAAACACAGCAGAAAGCTAACACTATATGGTGCTCCGTCTCCTTATTAACTCAGCCACTTAGCTAACTAGCAAGTTCATCTACATACACAGCTGGACTCACCAGCTCCCTCTTTCTCCCGTTGTGCCATTTACAAACCAAACACGTGACAAGATCAACTGTTCTGGGGAACTACGGTAAGATTAATGTCAAATTATGTGACAGGTGAAATGAAGAACACAATAAGCTAAGAGTAGCTACAAATATTCCAATTATTGAACTTTAAATTCAAAATAAAATACAGTTGACAGTATTGAAAGACAGTACTGAAAAACAATCCCCGGTATACCGCCCAAGCCTAATAGAAATGTTAACTAGGTTAGTAGCCTACCTGGCAGAATGATATCATGATTATTTGCATCAATCCATTGGTCATTTGTTTTGCAAACTCTGCAATCACATGAGTGCTAGAGAAAGACCGCTAGTGCACTTGCATAAAAGGCTACACCCAAAACTCCAAAAGTGGTCTCCTGTTGTGGTTTAAGCATTGTTGCGGAAAACTAAATTGGATATTGTATTATTTATTTTTTTATACTTTTTTTTTTTTTAAGTGATTTTGAGAGTGAAAACCTGAAAAACAGAAACCTGAGAAAACCAACTACAGAAAACCAAATTTAGGGGGGGGAATACAATATTTTATAGGGTTTTGTGTTTGCACATGCGTGCACAAGCTTTGGCGTTAACGTTTATGATGGATGAAGAAAGGTGAAAACTGAGATGTAGGCTGTTTCTTTTGATGCATCTTTCATATCTCCAATTGTAGCTGGTGCAGAGTTGCAGTCATTTCTATTTTAAGTAAATCAATTCAGTAGCCTGTGAATCAGAATCCTATTCATGAACGTAAACAAATGATACAAGGGATTGATTTTCAGCGCATGCTCTCTACATTGTAGTCATTTAGCAGAAGCTCTTATCCAGAGCGACTTACAGGAGCAATTAGGGTTAGCTAAGTGCCTTGCTCAAGGGCACAGCGACATTTTTCACCTAGTTGTCTCTGGAATTCGAACCAATGTGCTTAAACCGCTAGGCTACCTGCAGCCTCTAGCCTACTTTAAAATCCTGCCCATTTCTAAGCAGTGATAGAAGGGTACAATACTTTACACCAGTTTGTTTGAACTGGAGAAAGATGTTACATCATGCATGTCTCGCTCTCCCCAAATTTTAATAGTATGCAAACATTTCATCGTCAACCTCGCCTCTCTTTTCCCTGTAAGATTCTGTGGTTAGGGGCTGTGTACCATGTTCCCTCTGGATGAATCCCAAATCAGTCCCTTCTCCTCTCCATTTGCATGTGAACACGCAACTCAGCCATATGCACAAGCATCCCAAAGCTGAGAGAGTGAAAATTGAGGGTATAGGGGCTAATTAGACCCGTTGATACATTTGGGGTGTGTGCAATGTAATACAAAATAATGGATAGGTGTGACTAATTATGCCACGTGCAATTGTTTGTGTGATTTCGAGACATGACACAACAGATGAATTACCTCCCAAATTAAATGTTTAACTTATATTTTGTAAAATGACGGGGGGGGATTTATTCATTTGAATTTCATGCTTGTTTTATTATTTCAAAGTGGAGCATGAATTGTGTTATTCAAGTAACGAGTGTTTCCCAAAGTTGATGGGATTATTGATCCCCTGACCCCTCTCTGGAAGTCATCGGAGTTGTCAGCAACACGTGACAGAGGCAGGTAGGGGCGAGGAGGTGGTTTGGGATTCACCGTTTCCCTCTCTTCATGCTAACCCCCATCTTGGTTCTCCACTCCACTGATACTATTGGGTTATAGCTGACATTTCCTCTCTCCTAAGCAGTCTTCACAGGGAGCAAAACAGAGGTGATCTTAACAAAAGCTAATTGGGGAGCTTCTCTCATTCAGCCTAGAGCCCCAAAAAGTAATCGTCATAACTAAAACACACACAAGTTGTGTTCTGGGGCCGGTCGAAAGAGAGGACCCAAATCAGTTTTAAGGTCTTTTCATGCTTAAAAAGGAAGCACATGCTTGATCATATGATGTTCACATGTTCAGTGCGGTTGATCACACTCACACACAGTGTAAAGGAGGTCATTGACATGCTAGAGTGAGGCTCAATGCAGATAAGTGCACAGACACAGATACAGGGGATGAGGAGGAGTGATACAAAAAGCACAGAGCACACTAACAATCAAGCACACGGGGCTAGGGGTACAAGCCTATCATATACAAATGATCCTAGCCTATGCTTTATTTCTTCGAGCCGATGATAGCCTAATCATGTAGCTAATACACATGTATTAGCCAAAAGATCCATATTGATACAGCAATACATTTTGGACAGGGCGTTGAGCACCTAAGATGTTCTGGTAATGACATATGCTACGCAGTGCAATAATGACACGTGGGTAACAAAACATTGATTTCGACAGGTAGTGTTCCATCTCTACAGGGCATTGGACAAGTCGACATAGGGAGTAGCAGCATGCAGTTATACTACCCAGTAAGAGTAACGAACGTGGCGAGGGATCTGAGCAGCATTCTGAGAGGGAAACAAAGCCACGCTCCACTAAACCAGCCTAAACCTAAATGTGATGCAACCCGACAGTCCAATGGCATATTGCTGCTCTTAAAATAACAAAACCTACGGAGACTACAGCCTACACACATGCTGTATGTACATCTCTAGGTTACACCAATTACAAAGCGTGTTGGAGTTTTCGTGCATCTCTCTGCAAAGCCTGCCTGACCTTTGGCATAGGCTACTGCCATTACAATGAGGCTATACACCAAATCATGGTTAACCTACCAATTAGAAACAAGGCATAGTTTTATTTAGGCTAGGCAAAATGAGCAATTTAGTCACAAACATAGATCTGCTAAATGATACAACGTAAAACGTTGGCTACCTGTAGAGATGAAAAGTGCACCATTTCCTTTGTGAAAAAGGAATGGCTATAATAAAAAGATGATTGGTGGGTGGGTAGGGGGAATTCTACCTTCCATTAAAAAAAGGCCTTAGCAGGGCTGTGTGCAGAAGGCTTTGTCTGTTCATATACACAGAGACAGACAGAGAGAACCAGAAAGGAGGAAGAAGTAAGAGAACCAGAGTATAAAGAAATATATATAAAAACCTCTATCTATATATTATGGACAGAGAAATGGCTTCTTATGTAGGCCTAGTTATTGTGGGCTCTGCATGAAGAATTCAGCAAATTGGGCTAGACTGCATAACTATGGATGAAGTATGAATTCTAAGACTGATATAGGCCTAAGCAGTTTATTCAAGGCAAGAAGATTAAACAAAGCAACAGCTACATGGTTCATAACTATGTTGACAATACAAGGAATCTACTGTCAGAGGGAACACATTTTTCAATAGTGTAAATATGTAGCCTCTGCACTGGTAGTCTAAGCACATCCCTCTGTTATAACACAGACACGGGTCACAACAATGGCATCTGTAGAAAATAAATAATAATGTCACAAGGAAGGAGAAGCTAAACAGAATAACATCCACTAAACAATGTTTTCTAACTGTCACCAATGTCATTGTTTGGAGACCACGGTATTTAACCTTCCATTGTTTCAAGGGGGGTCCTCCCCTAGCACTCAAGCCCCTAGATGCAATACGCTACACTTCAAAAGGTAATCATAAAGAACTAGGCCTAGCTGTGGCTTCAGCTGAAATCGCTGTGGTCGTACAGAGACTGTTGCTAACCCTCGACCCCGTCTCAAACTGAGAAATACAAAATAAACACTGCACTATAAACTCAGAAATCTCAAAAGCACCACAGAGATCAAGAACTAGACTGTATCCCAACACTGGTTGGATTTTAGAGGTACCCCGTATTGTCCCCTACTGCAGCTCTGGGTTGTGGCAGTGCCGTGAAATACAGTTTGAACTAGCCTGAGCGCCACATCCAATTCACAAAGATTGTGTTCCCCTGCTCCCAGTTGTAAAAAAAGGGCAGTTCAGTTGCCCCATCTGAAATGATTATGACCCCCCCTCCAAAATCAACTTTTTCTCCACCATAAAGTCTGTATTGGCCTTCTATGTTTCGCTGGCATTCATAGTCCTTGATATTCCAAGCTATTTGGAATGCAAAACATTCCCAAAACAAGACCGAGGATTCATGTACAGTGGATACACACGTTTGCATACGGAGGCTGATAGACAATAGTTTCTGCTGTTCTGTTGGACAATCACTCCTCTCTGCTCCATGACTTTACTGTTCACATGAAAACAACACACACAACATGGAACAAAATGTCCATTTCAGTTTGAGCAGGCCGGTGCTACTCTCGTCTTTCCACCAAAAACCTGAACAAAAGGCTGTTTTTGTCTTGACTTTAGGTAATAATGGGGGATGCTGTTATGAAGTCTGCTCCCCAGGCCTCCATACTGTAGCATAGTAGCAGGGGAACAATAGGACAGTTGTGGGTCAAGGATGGAGTGCTGACCATAGGGGCTGACTTGGCCTGGGGAAGTGGACAGCAAGAATGTCCTTTCTGTTTTGGTTTATCTTTTACCCCCCCTCTAATTTCACTGCATTCAGTAAACACCTGGGATCGGGCTCATGTTCAGTAAGCATGTGAAATATAAAAATGTACGTTGAGGTATGCTACCAATGCATTTCCCCCAACAAAAAAATCTTGACATGGAAAGTTGGTCAAATATGTTGTTTCGCTCTACTGTTCATTTACAGTACAGTGCATTTGGCCAGGCTTGAGTTCAGCACGAAACGGGAGAAGAGGTCCAAATTGTTGCATTCCTTTGGACAGTACCTTCAACTCCCTCGAAGTAGGTGAGTGGGTCACTGAAAAAGGAGGCCTGGCTATTTCCACAGGGCACATGCACAGATATAAAGGCAGTTTATGGGATTCTAATATTAACCAGATTGGTAGGTCATTGTAGGTAAGGTTGATGCAATGCCAACAAAAAAAAACTAATACTACTTCTCAGAGCAAGAACAAACTCAGATACAAAGATGTTTCACGCCAGTTTCAGAGTACTGAAGGACAATACACATGGGGAAATGGGGGCAAATAATGTTGATGAAAAGTGCAACCCGACTACATGAACTAACTTTGTTTCCAAGCAGCAAGTTTCCCCTAGAGGGTCTAACCTAATTAAAATACTAGAATGGACATGGACCTTCTTATGATGGGATAAAGGTCAGCCATTTTGGTCATAGTTTGCCAGTGATGTGACGAGATACTTTTTGAAATAATGAATCTGAAGAATTTATCTGCACGGTATGTTTGTTAGCTAGCCAGACAGATTTAGAGGAATTATTCCATAAATGTTTCTAATTAACTGCCAATATGCCATCCTCCAATTCAAACAATGCAGTCAATCCACAGGCAGCCATACACTGGCTGAAATCTGTTGATAGAACTTAGACAAGTTGTAAATGCAACAAGTACTGACATTGTATAATAGTTCACAGCTTTCCAACAAAACAAAACATTGACATTTATGGTCTGTTCACACTTATACAGAATATTGGTAAAACAAAAAAACTATTTATAATTATATGACAATATATTAGGTTAACAATTCTATTAGATAATTCGATATATCACATGCCTTACTTTTATTATCCTGCATAAGTAATATCCGCATTATAAAACTGGTGGTTTGGATCCTGGCTGCTGACTGAAAGAGCAGTGTTCCAGGACGTGCTGTATTGGCCATCACAGACACACCTATGCCTGCTAACAGTTCCATCTGAAAATAATCACTGCGCATCCACGAGAATATCATGTTCATGTTGCTGTCCGAATCATCTCTTCTATTCATCTCAACTCGCATATTATTTCCCCTTGCTTCCAGCCTAGCACTTAGTTTGGTACAGCGGGGTTAATATAAACTTAGCTGTCTACCTTTCAGACCTTGGAAACAATGTTTCACTTTTGAATTTCATCTCTGTAGTACCATACATAGAGTGAAATGTGCACAGACAAGACAACTTTTGCTGAGCCAGTTAAAAATCACACATCAACGTCATTATTATGGAGACATCCAAATAAATAAAAAGATCAAGCAAACAAAAATGCAGCTAGTGTACTATCAGTCCAGGTTCAATGTTTGCCATGACTAAATTAGCTGAAGTTGGCTGGTTATCTAGCGACGAAAACGTTATCCAGCCCACATAGCAACCATTTTTTTATGGATGACCAGTGCTTTTGCATAGCAACTATGCAAAAATAATTAAAGATTGCGTCGTGTCTAAAGCAACATGACCAAAAGAACTAACATGACCAAAATAATATATATTCTGGTGGAAGAATGAAATTGCATCAATTGAAAATAATGTTTTAATGAAAATATGTAATTCTTTATTATTTTAATATGTTGGTAACAGTTTTATAATAGCAATAAGGCACTCAGCTATACCGTCGTCCAGGACAATGTAATTTACCTGTCTGTGACTGTATTCATGATACAGCACTGCCTCTTGTGCCTTATTACTTAATTATGCCTAATAATTCTGGAACTTTGAGGGTTTATGACAGACTCTCTAGTAATTTAAATATATGGTCTGACCTTACTTCCTCATTGCAGCAATGCGCGCCCCCGATAGCTACTTTGGAGAAAAGCTCGTTGACCCCCGAGCATCGCCTCCGCCACCCCCCACCAAAAATACTGTAAAATCGCGCGGGAGCGCGCACCTCAGTAAACGGAATATGCGCTCATAATTAGTGCTGTGTTTGACACTCCCGCTACAACAAACACAGAGCCCTTTAAACAAATTATAGCTATATATAAAACCAAAAGGTACACAGATAGATAACCTCCTGAAATGCATAAGAAATAGTAAATATAATATTCAGAGCCATGTAATTGCATTTCGATGTAACGTTAAACAATATTTCATTGCGCTCAACAGTGACTGTCGAGAGGAAATGGAACAGTTGAGGACAAAAAAAAGTCGCTCTGTGTTACCCCTGATGGTCACAGCCCGAATTTTTCTGCAACATTGATGGCGAAGAAGTCAACAAAAACAGTAAAAAAAGGTACCTGAAAACCTGACTGTCACTTCGGCGTGCATTACTGAACATACTTACCTACACAATGAATGAGTTTGTGCCGCCACGAGTCAAGTTCCTGCCGAAAGCCTCGCCTCTCGATCGTGCATTGCTGCTTCTTGCACAGACTCGCCATTTTCTACCGATCCCTCTCGGGAACGCGCACGTTGGCAAAGAGAAAGCGCTAGATGAGCGCGCACGCAATGAAGAATAGGCGCACTACTGTTCTTTATGCGCACTACAGTGCTGTCAATGCTCCACTCTGCGCTGTCAACGCGCTACTATTTTCACAGCAGTAGGCCTACAGTTTATTAATTTGAACAACATATTAACATTCATTATTTACTGATCTTGAATAGAAGACTGTCTTAGGCCTACTTTCCTATCTAACTTTTCTTAGAATATATAATTTAGCCTAGACAGAATAAGAATAAGTGAGAGGTCAAAAGTACACAATAGTTACCTGAATGAAAATGGGGGAGGGTCATGCTTTTTCAATTACAGTCAGGGGGAGTGCAATATCAAGTGTGCCTAGTGTGGTCTCAATAAAATGATCAACAGCCTATACCAGCCTTTCTCCAACCCTGGTCTGTGGACCAGTGCCAGTCCATGGGGGAATGCTTGCAGGTCTGCAACATATTTGACACCAATAAATACTTGCAAATGCGCTGACCTATACATGCTGCTGCAGTAAACAAATGGTGTTGCCATGACTAAGTATAGCTACACAAACTGCGCAGATATTTAGAAACAAAAACATCTACATCAAGTATAAGCCAGAATTTTTGTTTTACAAAAAAAAAACATGAATAACCAAACGAAAATTCTGCACAATAATTTCACAGACAAGTAGAGTTTACTGAAGGCTTCATACTTACTCTCTCATAACATTTCGAAGTGACATAGTTGAAAAGCTGCTCATGCCCTCAGTCGTGGATGCTTGCTGAGAGGTTTTAAGCCCAACTGCTAAAAAGATCAGTGAAATCCGACTTTCCAATGACACGTGTAGAATTCAAGATATGGCACATGCAGATTTTAGGCAGAGCCCGAACATCAAATTGGTTTGCAATCCAATTAGATGAGACAGCTGACATTTCAAATGCCAGCTTCTTGTACACATATGACAGTTTTCTTTGTTGCAAAGAGTTGCCTCAGAATACAACTGTAGGTTAGATACTCCGTGTTCTGAACAAGTAGGCCTACATAACGGGACATGGATTATCGGGATCTGTAGGCCTACAGATGAGACTGCTGCTCGAACCCATCCATACATTGACGCGATAGCGACATTTTCCATGCAAATGATACAAATGGCCGATTTCAAGAAAAAGCTGCGGCTGGAGAGACCGAGTGCATAGAGGCATTTTTTATATGTTCCCCGTATTCTCAACTCTGGCTAACGTGGGTGATCAATCAATCAAATGTATTTATAAAGCCCTTTTTACATCAGCCAATGTCACAAAGTGCTGTACAGACACCCAGCATAAAACCCCAAACAGCAAGCAATGCAGATGTAGAAGCATGGTGGCTAGCATGGTTTTTCTAGGAAAAACTCCCTAGAAAGGCCAGAATCTAGGAAGAAACTGAGAGAGAAACCAGGCTATGAGGGGTGGCCAGTCCTCTTCCGGCTGTGCCGGGCGGAGATTATAACAGTACATGGCCATGATTTTCAAACGTTCATCGATAACCAGCAGGGTCAAACAAAAATAATCACAGTGGTTGTAGAGGGTGCAACAGGTCAGCACCTCAGGAGTAAATGTCAGTTGGCTTTTCATAGCCGATCATTCAGAGTTAGAGACAGCAGGTGCGGTAGAAAGAGAGAGTCGAAAACAACAGGTCAAGGACAAGCTAGCACGTCCAGTGAACAGGTCAGGGTTCCATAGCCGCAGGCAGAACAGTTGAAACTGGAACAGCAGCATTACCAGGTGGACTGGGGACAGCAAGGAGTCATCAGGCCAGGTAGTCCTGAAGCATGGTCCCAGGGCTCAGGTCCTCCGGGAGGGGAGGGAGAGGGAGAGAGAGAGAATTAGAGGGAGCATACTTAAATTCACACAGGACACCGGATAAGACAGGAGAAATACGCCAGACATAACAGACTGACCCTAACCCCCCAATACAAACTATTGCAGCATAAATAGGCAGGAGGGGTCGAGAGACACTGTGGCCCAGTCCGACGATACCCCCGGAAAGGGCCAACCAGACAGGATATAACCCCACCCACTTTGCCAAAGCACAGCCCCCATACCACTAGAGGGATATCATCAAACCACCAATTTACTACCCTGAGACAAGGCTGAGTATAGCCCAGCATGCCGGCCAGCATCCCAGAGTCTCCTCTTCACTGTTGACGTCGAGACTGGTGTTTTGCGGCTACTATTTAATGAAGCTGCCAGTTGAGGACTTGTGAGGCGTCTGTTTCTCAAACTAGACACTAATGTTTCAAAAGCGTTTTTGTGCCAGGCACACCCCAGAGGTGTCAAGGTGTTTTCAACAGGCAGTCTGTTGAAAAGTCTCTTCAGTGCTGGTGAACGTATCATACATCCACTGCTTTCCCGGGTGTGGATCAGATTATGAGGGGAAGCAATCCTCGAATATGAGCAGAGTTTCTCAGATGTGACCCCATCAATTTACTTTAAAACGTTTTTATTTATTTAACCTTTATTTAACTAGGCAAGTCGGTTAAGAACAAATTCTTATTTGCAATGAGGCCAAACCCTAACCCGGAAAACGCTGGGCCAATTGTGAGCCGCCCTACAGGATTCCCAATCACGACCGATTGTGATACAGCCTGGAATCGAACCGGGGTTGGACGAGGCGTACAGAGGTCCATTATCACCAACCATCACTCCCATGTTCCAATGGCACGTTGTGTTAGCTAATCCAAGTTTATAATTTTAAAAGTCTAATTGATCATTAGAAAATAATTGTACAATTATGTTAGCACAGCTGAAAACTGTTGTTCTGATTAAAGAAGCAATAAAGCTGGCCCTCTTTAGACTAGTTGAGTATATGGAGCATCAACATTTGTGGGTTCGATTATAGGCTCAAAATGGCCGGAAACAAAGTACTTTCTTCTGAAACTTATCAGTCTATTCTTGTTCTGAGAAATGAAGGCTATTCCATGCTATAAATTGCCAAGAAACTGAAGATCTCGTGCAACGCTGTGTACTACTCCCTTCACAGAACAGTGAAAACTGGCTCTAACCAGAATATAAAGAGGAGTGGGAGGCCCCGGTGCACAACTGAGCAAGAGAACAAGTAATGGCTGGACTATAGCTTACAATAGGCTATAGGCCTAGGATATGCGAAGAGCATGCTTGGAGACGTACAGGGCAAAGTTATATTTCTAAGAAAATGTACTTCCTTTGAGTTTTTGAGCTGCTAGGATGGTGTATGTAAAACTAGGCTACACTGCATTACACATGCAATGGTTCCCAATCACACACCGGCCTGCACTGCTCTTGCTGATGTTAATAACCCCTTTGCGCAGCCTAACCAATGACTGTGCTGTTTACGGTGGCACTTCAGGAGGTGAGTCAATTTGTCAAAACAATTCTATATATGTGCGCGAGGACAAGGTCTACTGATGCCCTGTTCAGCTTGAGAGGGAGAGCATTAATTTATTTAAAAATATAGATATTATTTAACTAGGTAAGTTGGTTAAGAACAAATTCTTATTTACAATGAAGGCCTACCAAAAGGCCTCCTGCGGGGATGGGGGCAGAGATCAAAAATAAAATACTTTTTTTGGGGGGGGGGACAAACCACACATCACGACAAGAGAAACAACACTACATAAAGAGAGACCTATGAAGACAACATAGTATGGCAGCAACACATGACAACACAGCATGGTAGCAACACAACATGGCAGGCGCACAACATGGTAGCAGCACAAAATAGGGTACAAACAAGAGTACAAAGGGCAAGAAGGTAGAGACAACAATACATCACGCAAAGCAGCCACAACTGTCAGTAAGAGTATCCATGATTGAGTCTTTGAATGAAGAGATAAAACTGTCCAGTTTGAGTGTTTGTTGCAGCTTGTTCCAGTCGTTAGCTGCAGCGAACTGAAAAGTGGAGCAACCCAGGGATGTGTGTGCTTTGGGGACCTTTAACAGAATGTGACTGGTAGAACTGGTGTTGTATGTGGAGGATGAGGGGTGCAGAAGATCTCTCAGATAGGCCTCACTCCCCCCTAAGAGTGTTATATAAATAAGCAACAATCAGTGGGTCTTGCAACGGGTAAACAGAGATGACCAGTTTACAGAAGAGTATCTATAAATTACATCTCCATAATCTAACATGGGTAGGATGGTCATCTGAATCAGGGTTAGTTTGGCAGCTGGGGTGAAAGAGGAGCGATTACGATAGAGGAAACCAAGTCTAGATTTAACTTTAGCCTGCAGCTTTGATATGTGCTGAGAGAAGGACAGTGTACCTAGCTGTACTAGCTGTACTCCAAAGTACTTGCATGATGTGACTATCTCAAGCTCTAAACCCTCAGAGGTAGGAATCACACCGGTGGGGAGAGGTGCATTCACCTTACCAAACCACATTACCTTTGTTTTGGAGATGTTCAGAATAAGGTTAAGGGCAGAGAAAGTTTGTTGGACACTAAGAAAGCAGATGAGAAGAAAGACTGGAGGTAAGCTTGCTATTGCTATAATTGATTTTAATAAAAACAAGGTTAAGGGCAGAGATATTTACTTCGTTGCCCATAATGAAGCTATTTATCAGAGTTATTTTTGACCTCACAATAAGCCATATCCCAGTAACACATTGTGGGGCGGCAGGTAGCCTAGTGGTTAGAGCGTTGGGCCAGTAACAGAAAGGTTGACGGTGTTGTGCCGAAAATCTCCCCCTGCCAGAACCCCCCCCCCTCGCGTAAACGCGCCGCACTCAATCAATTCTTCATTGCTGCGACTTGCTTGCTAGTTGAGATTTCTGAACACGTTAGGCTGCGTTTCATTTGATTTTCTATGTCGGTTTGATTGCGGGGGAGGCATGGTAATGTCTGCAGTTTTCGGTTTGACTATTTGTTTCAAGTGTATTAGTCTCTAAATAAATCTCTTTGGCAAAATTCGTCATCTCTCCCATGTCTTATTCGACCAGTAGTTGTTCTGAAATGTTTATTGCTTGCCTACATTTTACTCCTTCTATGTTTAATGTAACACACTTACATTCATTATACATTTCGGTTGCCTTTCCTGACATGAAGTTTGTTCTATAGAAATAATTCGACTCTGATGTGTGCCACAGAAAGTATTTGACTCTAGCCACAAAATTAAAGAAATTAGAAGGGGGTGGGAGGGATTTCGGCAGGCAAGGAAATGCAACCCCCCCCCGTGGCTAGAGTCAAATACTTTGTGGCACACAGAGTCAAATATTTTCTATAGAACAAGCTTCACGTCATTATAGGCTACCGAAATTAATAATTAATGTCAAACTAATTAATGTCAAAACTATGTGGACAGCGCATGGGTGCTGAAAGTAGGCTAATTCGAGAAGATCTAATTCATTTAAACAGTTTACATTTTAATTTGACTTTAGGCTACTAAAACAAGAGGTCTTTGTGTTGGAGCCCATTTCCTCCCAATCAAGAAATAAGAGGTACACCTACTTGACAGGTGGTAATCTACCATCCATAGATTTGGTCAGCTAAGTCCTTCAGTCACCATGCACTCCTTAAATATCTCAGTGTCAGTGAAGACCATGGTGTTAAATTAAAACCAGGGTTCGATTTGAGGGGGTAAGTGAGAGTATATAAGGTTTTTGTTAAAGAGGGGGTATGTGAGGGTATTGTGGCTTTTGTTAAAGTTATTGGCTAAAAATCATAGACCTACCCCTTGTTCATTTAAGATTTTTTTTTAAATAAATGGTATATAGTGCGATCTATGACGAGGCTTTACTCCACAATGCCTTATGCTAAAAACAAGCTGTAAATTGACTGGGAAAGACATATCTCCATGACATTCAGAGGCTGCGCTACAACCTTCTATAGGGGAGGATGAGGAGACAAAAACACGTACTTAGCTTGGAAAGTAAGGATTCTGTCACTACCAATTGAAGTTTTCCATGTCAACCAACTATTAAACAACATGCTAACTCTAAATCAGTCAGGAGACAGCCAGGTAATCTAATTATTTAGGCTATATTATTATTATTATTATTATTTCAAGGCTATAGTCTTGAATAAATCAATTGTAAAGAATTTGTGACTTGCTACAGGCTGCCAGGAGTGCTCAGCATTTCAACACATCAACAACATGCCTATAAATTTAGCACTTAGCCTGTATAAAAGGAAATCTTTTTTTTTTTTTTTACTTAGAAATAAATTAAACGAAAAATGCCTTCAGGCTATTACAGTCATTCTACAGTGCCATTGAAATCACTTTTAGAAACAAGAGTTTGGCCAGTCTTTAGTTTGAGGATCATATGTGGAGCTATGCATGCCTAGTTTGTTAATTTAGCCTAGCAGATGCTCTTATATTCCCATGCCCTAATCACAGTCAACACAAATCTATTTTGTAACAACATTATGGAATAAAACTGAATTTAAAAATGTTAACTGTATACCTGTAAGATATGTGGCTGCTGGGTTAAACAATGAATGTATTTTTCATGAAATCATTAATGATCAGATACTTCAGTTGTTACTGGTTCTGTTGCGCTCAATTTTTACATTTGATAGATAACATTAGCACTGTTCCAAACTTAGACTATCCTCTTTTTTAAGAATAGCCTGTATATAAATCAAAACGTCCCCGGTACTGCAGCATGCTCTCATTCGCTGTTATGCTCGGTTGTGGTATTAAAAAAATATTCTGCTTGTCTCCAGTCATGTAAACTGACCTAGAATTGCATGAACTGTGTTTATAAAAGGCTATAAGATGATAGATTCCTGCAGTGCTTTTATTATAATGGGTATATTTTCACACTTGTCCAAGGTGGTCTGCGAATCCACAACCTTCTGGCTACTTTGCCGTGTAAAAAACGAGGAGCAGTTTCTAAAACTGCATATCTAAGGCTCTGGTCTGTGCTAGGAATGAGTGTAAAACGGTAGGCATGTTTTCTGCTATCCACTTTATGTTTTCATTATTATTTTGGGTATAGGGGAGGATCACTTGTGGTTTTTCAAAAGTTCAGGGAGGGTCAGGGAAAAATATATTTTACTGGAATCCCATCCATTTTCATTTGAGAGAGATACGACGAGGTATCCCGCACAAATAACGTAAATCCCTAGTGACTATTCAATCCGTAGAGCTGACTATTAAAAGTCTATGTTTCCTTGTTCGCGAAGACTGCATTCACTGTAGGCCTAAATGCTGAATAAATCGGCTCAATCGGAAATGATAATTTTAACGCATACTTCCGCGATACGGATTGAATAGAGCCAAGTAACCTTTGCCTTATGAAAGAAACAGGTAAACTCTTTCAAACTTGTTTTTAAAAGAACCAAAAGGGAGTTGATATAGGCTACATTTATATTTTAGAATGCACAACAAGTAAGGAATGACTATGGATAGGTTTATCATAGTCAATTAAACCACCATTAAAATACGGAATTTTTATTATTTTTCCCTATTAAATTAGGCTATTTCTTTCTTCTAAAATATTGTGCCTAAGGCTACACATTAAAATAGGACCTTTAAATCCGGCATTTCTTCACTGCCCCATGGGAACATGTCTGACAGAGTAGTGCAACACACCAAGCCAATCAGAACAGGTTTTAAATTAGCGTAAACTGAAGCCCTGCAATGAAACAACACGGCTGCGTAATAACATAGCGATGATGCATTACCGCCGGCGTCAGCAGCACCAAAGCTTATAGCGGCAGGCTAATACTATTCCCTAGCCAACCTGTGCGTGTCCTGTCTTCTCTCCTCTCCTAACCGACTCGTTAATGTCGTAAATGTGGATTCCAATGCTACAGAGACAGAGAAGGTAGCGCACAGGTAAACCGTTTGGTCATATGATTGTAGGCTATGTACACTGTCAATAAAATGCAGTGCAGGACTTGTCCAAATTGGCTCAGTTACTGTGGCGCTACTGTACCTACTGGAAAGGCATGATAGGTACATGATATATGCCAGCGACATAAAATAGCATGACAAATCGATATGTGTTTTACAGGTGAGAAGAATATAGCTGAATTGGGAAAGAGGTGTCATTGTAGCCTCATTTACACAAGTATTACATCATCCAGTGTCAACAGGTTCATACTTGCATTTGACCCTAATGGTAATGTGGGAGCAAATAGCCTGCCTTATGAGGTTCTCTAAATGATTAGATTATATTCCTGCAAACTGATACGAAATGACTGAAAATTAGGGGCAGTTTTGCCATCCTTTGTCTCACACATGTTCCCCCTTTCCCTTGTCTGTGTGTGAAAACATTTTACAGTTCAGTAAAGCTCCTTCCTTTTAAAGCACACACATATGTTGACTAGGCTACCACACACACTTCACTTGATAGTACAGCATCTGCAGAGCTATATTGATCTGATCTCTTCCCTGCTGTGTCTCTGGACATCAGCACCTGTCCTCTGCTCCCACATCTTCCTCACCGCTTCTCTTCTCCCCACCCCTCTTCCCATCCTTCTCTTCTGCCCACCCTCTCCTCACCCTATCCCTCGACCTTAACTCATCCCATGATCTCACCGTCCCTTGATCTCACCATCTCTGTCACTCCTTGACTTTAAAATAAACTCAGCGAAAAAGAAACATCCTCACTGTCAACTGTCAAACTGAACAAGTTCCACAGACATGTGACTAACAGAAATGGAATAATGTGTCCCAACAAGGGGGGGGTTGGGTCAATCTCAGAAGTAACCGTCAGTATCTTGTGTGGCCATCAGCTGCATTAAGTACTGCAGTGCATCTCCTCCTCATGGACTGCACCAGATTTGCCAGTTCTTGCTGTGATATGTTACCCCACTCTTCCACCAAGGTACCTGCAAGTTCCCAGACATTTCTGGGGGGAATGGCCCTAGCCCTCACCCTCCAATCCAACAGGTCCCAGACGTGCTCAATGGGATTCCGATCCGGGCTCTTCGCTGGCCATGGGAGAACACTGACATTCCTGTCTTGCAGGAAATCACACACAGAATGAGCAGCATGGCTGGTGGCATTGTCATGCAGGAGGGTCATGTCAGGATGAGCCTGCAGGAAGGGTACCACGTGAGGGAGGAGGATGTCTTCCCTGTAACTCACAGCATTGAGATTGCCTGCAATGACAACAGGCTCAGTCCGATGATGCTGTGACACACCACCCCAGCCCATGACGGACCCTCCACCTCCAAATCGATCCCGCTCCAGAGTACAGGCCTCGGTATAACGCTCATTCCTTCGAAGATAAACGCAAATCCGACCATCACCCCTGGTGAGACAAAACCGCGACTCGTCATTGAAGAGCACTTTTTGCCAGTCCTGTCTGGTCCATGACGGTGGGTTTGTGCCCATAGGCGACGTTGTTGCCGGTGATGCCTGGTGAGGACCTGCCATACAACAGGCCTACAAGCCCTCAGTGTAGCCTCTCTCAGCCAATTGCAGACAGTCTGAGGGATTGTGTGTTCCTGGTGTAACTCGGGCAGTTGTTGTTGCCATCCTGTACCTGTCCTGCAGGTGACATTGCAATTTATTGCCCTTGCCACATCTGCTGTCCTCATGCCTCCTTGTAGCATGCCTAAGGCATGTTCATGCAGATGAGCAGGGACCCTGGGCATCTTTCTTTTGGTGTTTTTCAGAGACAGTAGAAAGGCCTCTTTAGTGTTCTAAGTGTCCTAACTGTGACTTTAGTTGCCTACCGTCTAAGCTGTTAGTCTCTTAACGACCGTTCCACAAGTGCATGTTCATTAATTGTTTATGGTTCATTGAACAAGCATGGGAAACAGTGTTTAAACCGTTTACAATGAAGATCTGTGAAGTTATTTGGATTTTTATGAATTATCTTTGAAAGAAAGGGTCCTGAAAAAGGGACGTTTATTTTTTTTGCTGAGTTTACCTCTTGAAGGAACACTAAAGTCAGGGTTCAGATAAGACAGATATTGGGGAATTTCCATAGAGGATTTACCCCAGTGTTTTAACCAAAAGGCTCAGACTTTTCTGTTTCCACCTACACGGGCCGGCACCTGTCTCTCACTGGGCCATGGCTCTGGCAGACCTGCACTCACTTGGGGCCAAAGTCAGGCCACTGGTACTTTTCAGCTTCCAATGACTTAACAATGGCTAATTGTATACTTTAACACCTAATCACAAAGCAACTGTTTTGATTATGCCAAGGTTGTTGATTCTGCTCTTCACAAGTCCTCACTGCCAGCTCTAGCTATGGAAACACAGTTTCCCTAGTCTAACATAAGGGTGTATACACTAGTATAACACTGGTGTTACAGTCGAAAAAAGCAGCAATAGAGTCCGTGCTCTTTATGTTTGTGTGTGTGTGTGTGTGTGTGTGTGTATGTGTACACGCGCGCGCAGAACGGAGGGGCCATGACTCTGACGAGAGGGTCGTTCAACTACACAACTGGCGAGGAGTACCATGGGGACTGGAAAGAAGGTAAGACATCTCTATTAACCTTCCCTCTCTAGTTTACGTCTTCATACAGTAGGCACCTATAGGCTGATCAATAGGTATGCGTCGTGCTTTATACTGTTATGTAGGCCTTCATTTATGTATGACTATAGGGATTCTCTAATCACTGTGGTCTTACAAATATTCCTCCAAACCCTTCACACTGAAGTACAGAGGTTGTTTAATTCATGAATGTAATATCCTCTTAGGTAGCATCAGCCAGATATTTTCATCCACAGAGCTGTCATGTATAACATTCTTACAGCCTCATTACCATCTCTAGGCAGTTCCCTGTGTCTCTGACTCCATGTGTGTCTTAACTAACAGTATGGTGTGTGTGTCTTCCTATGTGTCCTAACAGTCTCCTGGGGCACTGTCTTTCTGGGACAAGTTTGCCTTTTTTAACCAAATCTCTGTTTGATGTAAATGACATGTTATAGAAGTGTCCAGACACTTTTTTAGCGATTTCATTTGGTTTGAGAAACTTACCCCACCAGTGATAGAGGTCCTAAGACTCATTCTGCAGTATCTATCAAGGCACAAGGCGAGACCCAGATGCAGACACAGGAGGCAGATGGTTGGAGTCTTACAATGTTTAATAATCCAAAAAGTAGTAGGCAAGAGAATGGTCGTGGACAGACAAAAAGGTCAAAACCAGATCAGAGTCCAGGAGGTACAGAGTGGCAGACAGGCTCGTGGTCAAGGCAGGCAGAATGGTCAGGCAGGCAGGTACAGAGTCCAGAAACAGGCAACGGTCAAAACCGGGAGGACTAGAAAAAGGAGAAATGCAAAAGCAGGAGAACGGGAAAACCGCGGGTTGACTTGGAATAACATATAAGACAAACTGGCACAGAGAGACAGGAAACACAGGGATAAATACACTGGGGAAATAAGCGACACCTGGAGGGGGTGGAGACAATAACAGGAACAGTTGAAACAGATCAGGGCGTGACTGTATCGGGACAGTGGTTAAACATGAACAAAGGCTCCAAAACACCCAAATACGTTCTCTTAGAAATGGCAACTCTCTCAGTATAGTGATGTAAGTCTTTCGATGTTGTACACAGAAAATTGTTACATTGCGAAGTCCATTTTGTTGGACTCGATCGATACGTTACCGTATACGAGCATGCACATAGTAAAGTATCGCTAGGATATAGCGTTGCTGGTGGGGTAAATTCCTCAAAAGTAAGAGAAATGGCAAAAAAAGTGTCTAGACATTTCTATAACATGCCATTTACATCAAAAAGTGAACTTGTCCTTTAACTAAGAGTCCTGTGTGTATCAGTCTTCCTTTGTGTCTTAACTGAGAGTCCCTTGTGCCTTAACTAAAATAATCCCCTGTGTATCAGTCTTCCTTTGTGTCTTAACTGAGAGTCCCTTGTGCCTTAACTAAAATAATCCCCTGTGTATCAGTCTTCCTTTGTGTCTTAACTGAGAGTCCCTTGTGCCTTAACTAAAATAATCCCCTGTGTATCAGTCTTCCTTTGTGTCTTAACTGAGAGTCCCTTGTGCCTTAACTAAAGTAATCCCCTGTGTATCAGTCTTCCTTTGTGTTTTAACTGAGAGTCCCTTGTGCCTTAACTAAAATAATCCCCTGTGTATCAGTCTTCCTTTGTGTTTTAACTGAGAGTCCCTTGTGCCTTAACTAAAATAATCCCCTGTGTATCAGTCTTCCTTTGTGTTTTAACTGAGAGTCCCTTGTGCCTTAACTAAAGTAATCCCCTGTGTATCAGTCTTCCTTTGTGTCTTAACTGAGAGTCCCTTGTGCCTTAACTAAAATAATCCCCTGTGTATCAGTCTTCCTTTGTGTCTTAACTGAGAGTCCCTTGTGCCTTAACTAAAATAATCCCCTGTGTATCAGTCTTCCTTTGTGTTTTAACTGAGAGTCCCTTGTGCCTTAACTAAAATAATCCCCTGTGTATCAGTCTTCCTTTGTGTCTTAACTGAGAGTCCCTTGTGCCTTAACTAAAATAATCCCCTGTGTATCAGTCTTCCTTTGTGTCTTAACTGAGAGTCCCTTGTGCCTTAACTAAAATAATCCCCTGTGTATCAGTCTTCCTTTGTGTCTTAACTGAGAGTCCCTTGTGCCTTAACTAAAATAATCCCCTGTGTATCAGTCTTCCTTTGTGTCTTAACTGAGAGTCCCTTGTGCCTTAACTAAAATAATCCCCTGTGTATCAGTTAAATAAAGGTTCAATCCAAAATAATAATACAAATCTGTCTTCATGTGTGTCTTAACTCAACTGTCCCTAGCCCCTATGTTAGTTCTGTCAGTAATAAGGGATCATCTGGGCAGAGTGAACACTACTGAGAGGGTGTGGGTTGGGGACTCAACAACCCTTCGTCTTCCTCCTGCCCTTTGTTTTTCTGTAAGGCACGGGACCAGGTTTGTAAAGATATAAACGTACAGTGGCAAGAAAAAGTATGTGACCCCTTTGGAAATACCTGGATTTCTGCATAAATTGGTCCTAAAATTTGATCTGATCTTCATCTAGGTCACAACAATAGACAAACACAGTCTGCTTAAACTAATAACACACAAACAATTATACGTTTTCAGGTCTTTATTGAACACACTGTTTTAACATTCACAGAGCAGGATGGGAAAAGTATGTGAACCCTTGGATTTAATAACTGGTTGACCCTCCTTTGGCAGCAATAACCTCAACCAAACGTTTTCTGTAGTTGTGGATCAGACCTGCACAATGGTCAAAGGAATTGTGGACTATTCATCCTTACAAAACTGTTTCAGTTCAGCAATATTCTTCTGGTGTGAACTGCTCTCTTGAGATGCCACAGCATCTCAATCGGGTTGAGGTCAGGACTCTGACTGGGCCATTCCAGAATGCAGAATGCATTTTCTTCTGTTGAAGCCATTCTGTTGTTGATTTACTTCTGTGTTTTGGGTCATTGACCTGTTGCATCACCCAATGTCTGTTAAGCTTCACTTGGGGGACAGATAGCCTTACATTCTCCTGCAAAATGTCTTGATAAACTTGGGAATTTATTTTTCCATCAATGAGAGCAAGCTGTCCAGGCCCTGAGGCAGCAAAGCAGCCCCAAACCATGATGCTCCCTCCACCATAGTTTACAGTTGGGATGTGGTTTTCAAGTTGGTGTGCTGCCTTTTTTTCTCCACACATGGTGTTGTGTGTTCCTTCCAAACAACTCAACTGTAGTTTCATCTGCCCACAGAATATTTTGCCAGTAGCTCTGTGGAACATCCAGCTGCACTTTTGCAAACTTCAGAAGTGCAGCAATGATTTTTTTGGACAGCATTGGCTTCTTCCGTGGTGTCCTCCCATGAACACCATTCTTGTTTAGTGTTTTACATATCGCTGACTCGTCAGTATAGATGTTAGCATGTTCCAGAGATTTCTGTAAGTCTTTAGCTGACACTCTAGGATTTGCCCTTGCGGTCTCTGCCTGGCCGGTTCCCCTCTCTCCACTGGGATTCTCTGCCTCTAACCCTATTACGGGGGCTGAGTCATTGGCTTACTGGTGCTCTTCCATGCCGTCCATAGGAGGGGTGCGTCACTTGAGTGGGTTGAGTCACTGACGTGATCTTCCTGCCACTGCCGCCCCCCCTTGGGTTTGTGCCGTGGGGGAGATCTTTGTGGACTATACTCAACCTTGTCTCAGGGTAGTAGGTTGGTGGTTGAAGATATCCCTCTCTTGGTGTGGGGGCCTGTGCTTTGGCAAAGTGGGTGGGGTTATATCCTGCCTGTTTGGCCCTGTCCGGGGGTATCAATGGACAGGGTCACAGTGTCTCCTGACCCCTCCTGTCTCAGCCTCCAGTATTTATGCTGCAATAGTTTGTGTCAGGGGGCTAGGGTCAGTCTGTTATATCTGGAGTATTTCTCCTGTCTTATCCGGTGTCCTGTGTGAATTTTAAGTATGCTCACTCTAATTCTCTCTTTTTCTATCTTTCTCTCTTTCGCTCTCTCTTCTCTCGGAGGACCATGCATCAGGACTACCTGGCCTGATAACTCCTTGCTGTTCCCAGTCCACCTGGTCATGCTGCTGCTCCAGTTTGAACTGTTCTGCCTGCGGCTATGGAACCCTGACCTGTTCACTGGACGTGCTACCTTGTCCTTGACCTGTTGTTTTGGACCCTCTCTCTACCGCATCTGCTGTCTCTAACTCTGAATGATCGGCTATGAAAAGCCAAATGACATTTACTCCTGAGGTGCTGACCTGTTGCACCCTCCACAACTACTGTGATTATTATCTGACCCTGCAGGTCATCTAGGAACGTTTGAACATCTTGGCCATGTTCTGTTATAATCTCCACCCGGCACAGCCAGAAGAAGACTGGCCACCCCACAGAGCCTGGTTCCTCTCTCGGTTTCTTCCTAGGTTCTGACCTTTCTAGGGAGTTTTTCCTAGCCACCGTGCTTCTACATCTGCATTGCTTGCTGCTTGGGGTTTTAGGCTGGGTTTCTGTACAGCACTTTGTGACATCGGCTGATGTTAAAAGGGCTTTATAAATATATTTGATTGATTGATTCTTAACCTCATTGAGCATTCTGCGCTGTGCTCTTGCAGTCATCTTTGCAGGACGGCCACTCATAGGGAGAGTAGCAACAGTGCTGAACTTTCTCCATTTATAGACAATTTGTCTTATCGTGGACTGATGAACATCAAGGCTTTTAGAGATACTTGTGTAACCTTTTCCAGCTTTATGCAAGTCAACAATTCTTAATCTTGGTCTTCTGAGATCTCTTTTGTTCGAGGCATGGTTCCCATCAAGCAATGCTTCTTGTGAATAGCAAACTCAGTGTTTTTTATTGGGCAAGGCAGCCCTAACCAACTTCTCCAATCTCTTCTCATTGATTGGACTCCAGGTTTGTCACGATACTCGGACCAAAGCGCAGTGCGATATGGGTTCCACATGTTTATTCAATGAAACGCACAAAAACAATAAAGAAAAACGAAACGTGACGTTCTGGAGTGCTCACAGGCAGCTACACAAAAACAAGATCCCACAAAACACAGTGGGGACATGGCCGCCTAAATATGATCCCCAATCAGAGACAACGACAAACAGCTGCCTCTGATTGGGAACCATACCAGGCCAACATAAAAATAAACACACTAGATCACCCACCCTAGTCACACCCCGACCTAACCAAAATAGAGAATAAAAGGGCTCTCTATGGTCAGGGCGTGAGAAGGTTAGCTTACTCCTTACTCCAATTAGCTTTTAGCTTCATTAACCTAGGGGCTCACATACTTTTTACAACCTACACTGTGAATGTTTAAATTATATATTCAATATAGACAAGAAAAATACAATAATTTGTGTGTTATTAGTTTAAGCACACTATGTTTGTCTATTGTTGTGACTTAGATGAAGATCAGATCAAATTTGATGACCAATTTATGCAGAAATCCAGGTATTTCCAAAGGGTTCACAAACTTTTTCTTGCCACTGTATGTGACAAATGCAGAGAATAGTCTGCCTCATTTCCAAAAGTGTTTGGTCCTATTCCTCCGACTCCCACACACACACACACACACACACACACACACACACACACACACACACACACACACACACACACACACACACACACACACACACACACACACACACACAGTCTTGTACACACACAGTAATACCATTGATTGACATTCTTAGTCTATTAAGCCAAATCCTAACTAGCCTTCAACCCATGACCCATCATGTCGAGGCCGACCTCCCGTACCTCTGTCAAATCTCCAGGATAAGGCCTGGGACCGCAGTAGGAAACTCACTGGAAAGATCAGAGTCAACCCCTGTTGAGAAAACAGAGGTCAAGCAGCAGCACAGCCAAACACATCTGCCAGGAGTAACTATAATATTAACAAGAGAATATTTGAAAACTTGAGATCATTAAAACATACTTTTGTTTAAATGTTCAGCTCCCTCAAACAACCCAGCTATGTTATATGCAATGTCCACAGTTTTGATGAGCATAGAATTACATTCCAAAATAATGTCAAGCGAATATGATTGTGGGCCTCCCAAATGGCGCAGCAGTTTAAGGCACTGCATCGCAGTGCTTGAGGCGCCATTACAGACCCGGGTTCAATCCCAGGCTGTGTTACAATCAGCCACATAACTGTCCCAGGTTCGTCCGGGTTAGGGGAGGGTTTGGACTGGGGTGCTTTACTTGGCTCATCGTGCTCTAGAGACTCCTTGTGGCAGGCCGGGCGCTTTTAGGCTGACCTCTGTCATCAGGTGAACAGTGTTTCCTCCGACACATTGGTGCTTCTGGGTTAAGTGGGCGGGTGTTAAGGCGTGTGGCTTGGGGGTCATTTTTCTGGGGACGCATGACTCAACCTTCGCCTCTCCCGAGCCTGTTGGGGAGTTGCAGCGATGAGACAAGATTGTAATTGGGGGGGAAGGGTAAAAGACAAAAAAGAGAGCAGGATTGCAATTTTTATACCATAACATGCACTGTAAGATGTGGAATAAATACCCTCAGACTGCTTGGATCTGACCTGTAGATGATTGGCTAAGTACACATTCTTAGGGTCATATGGAGAGAACAGCCACAGAAAGCACTCAGACCCTTTGACTTTTCCCACATTTTGTTACGCTCCAGGCTTATTCTAAAATGGATTAAATAAAATAAAATATTCAGCAATCTACACCCAATACCCCATAATGACAAAGCAAAAACAGGTATTTTGAAATGTTTGCAAATTTATTACAAATAAAACCTGAAATAACTTCTTTACATAAGTATTTGAAATTGAGCTCAGGTACATCTTGTTTCAATTGATCATCCTTGAGATGTTTCTACAACTTGATTGGAATCCACCTGTGGTAAATTCAATTGATTGGATATGATTTGGAAAGGCTCACACCTGTCTATATAAGGTCCCACAGTGCATGTCAGAGCAAAAACCAAGCCATGAAGTTGAAGGAATTGTCTGTAGAGCTCCGAGACAGGATTGTGGCAAGGCACAGCTCTGGGGAAGGGTACCAAAAAATGATGAGGGGAAAAAATGATTTAATCAACGTTGGAATAAGGCTGTAACGTAACAAAATGTGGAAAAAGTAAAGGGGTCTGAATACTTTGCGAAGGCACTGTACATTCTGTATTGGATCATACAGGCGGGAGACGCATGAATTCTTTAGCGTGCGTGTGTGTGTGCGCCAGTGTGTGTGTGTCTGTGTGTGTATGAGGTAGTAACAGCAGACAGATTCGGAGGAAGGAATCCCTGTTAGAAAGCAGCTGGATTAGACAAGCTTTAAGGAGGCCGTTGGCAGATGGGATCCTAATATACTAAACCTAAATTTGGCAGAGGAAGGAAGAACATCCCAGTTCAAAATGATGTGTATACTGGACTCGTGTGCCAAGGAGAAAACTTTTTTTTCTGCGGTGTAGCATGTGCTTAGATTATTCAACGATCAAGTAGCCTGTTACAAGAGTATTGGGCCATGCATTCAGTTTAGTTTTGATGAGATGGAAAGGAGAAATGCTGTATTTCTAAAGTAATCTAACAGATCAGATCTTTGTATTTTCTGTCTCTAATAACCCAAAGGGTGTCTTGCTCTGTTGTGCTCTCAATATGTGGAGTGGCTAGCAGTTCAGCAACTAGACTCATCTTATTTCCAAAATGGTGGAACAATGGGGCTCAAGCATGGCCAGGGTACAACGTCCTCATACAGACACTCCAGGATGGACGACAGGGTTAGGGGCAATTCTAAATTGAGTTGCGAATTGGTCTTTAAATCCATTTCAGTTCTTGAATTGGAATTGGCCAGACCCCACAGAAAGCAAAACTTTAAATTAATTTGAATTTGTGGTAGAATTGCTATTTTATTCTACACATCACATGGCCTATATACATGTTTATTTTGACACAATGTATGGTTACTAATACTATGTATAACATATTATAGGTTAAAACATATTTTCCTAAAATGGGTTTTAAATGATTGTAGTCTGGAAATATAATATCATTTTCTAGGTTGTTTATAATAATTCATAATTAAATTACACGTATTTATTGAATTAAGTAAGCAATTAAAATCCCATCATGCTTAGGGTCATTTATAAAAATGCTGGTCAGGCCATTATTTTGGCTACCATGGCTATGCCCTCATAGGATGACAATACCCCCATCCACATGGCACTGAATGGGTTGATGAGCATGAAAATGATGTAAACCATATGTCATGGCTGTCTCAGTCACCAGATCTCAACCCAGTTGAACTCTTATGGGAGATTCTGGAACGGTGCATGAGACAGCGTTTTGCACCACCATCAACAAAACACCAAATTATGGAATTTCTCATGTAAGAATTGTGTCGCATCCCTCCAATGGAGAGACACTTGTAGAATCTATGCCAAGGTACCTGTATATTGTTTGGCTTTCACCTACAACATCAAACTCTCTGAGCTGTATGATCATAATGTAAATGTACTATTTAAGAAGTAAGAATTTCATTTTTAAGCTATTTATCATATGGGCTGGTCTTTAACATCGCTCTCATAAACTAGTCCTACACTGAGACTTATCTATAGTATGTGAATAGTGACATATTGATTGTTTGTATTGTAGGTAGAACACTCATTTCACGTTTTCCTTAACAGGTTGTGTTGTAGAAATGGCCTAAAGAGAGTACTGTTCATTTGAGGAGGATCAGAATTCATAGAAGCCCTCCATCCTTCCTCCCCTCTGCCATCCTCTTCTTCCTATCCCTCCTCTCCTATCCCAACCTCTTCCCTCCTATTCTACCCTCCCCTCATCCTCCCTCCCATCCTCTTCCTCAATTCCTCCTCTCTACCTCTTCCATTTGCCCTCTGTATCCAGGAGTCTGACCCACCTCCCCCCCAGACAGTAGACTGTCCTCTCCAAGGATGTGATTTGGAAGGAGACAGGCATGAGGAAGAGCGGACCAACACATAACAAATGCAACATTTCGATAGGCCTTTGTCAAGACATGAGGGAAGGACATGATTGGTCAGATAGCAGGCTGTTTATTCTCTATGGTGTGTATTGCTTTTAAAAAAAATGTATTTATTTTTTATTTAACCTTTATTTAACTAGGCAAGTCAGTTAAGAACAAATTCTTATTTACAATGACAGCCTTGTTCAGGGGCAGAATGACAGATTTTTACATTGCCAGCTCGGGGATTCAATCCACCAACCTTTCGGTTACTGGCCCGACACTCTAAACACTAGACTACCTGCCGCCCTTTACATGTGTATCTTATACCCTGACTACACCGCTTGCGTCGCTTGCGTGAGCGTTACAAAATAAATGTAGAAGTCTATATTATTAAATTATTGCACCCACACTGCTCATGCGCGCCTCTGCGTTGCCAAGGGCTAAAATAGAAGTCAGTTCTATTTGTGAAATAAATCACGCTGCAAGTCCTGCCTCTCCCATCTCCTCATTGGTTTATAGAAGCAATTTCCCACGTGCCATTTCCTCATTGGTTATACCCACGTGGGTGACTGAAAAACGAACGAGGTCAGTGGCGGTAATGCTCCTAATTTATGAAAGTTGCCAATCACAATATAAAGTCCAGAGAAGAAAAATCCTGGAAGGAGGAGAGATGACTAGAAACAATTTGGTTGACCGTTTTATGTGTGGATTAATTGTCGGAGTTGTAACGATCGTCGTTGGTGGAATTAGACCAAGATGCAGCGTGGGGTAGGTTAATCATATTCTTTAATGATAATCAGAAAAACAAGAAAGCGAGAACCAACAAAACGTACAGCCTTGCAGGGCTCAACAGCAACAATACAAGGACAAGATCCCATAACAAGGGTGGGAAAAAAGGCTACCTAAGTATGATTCCCAATCAGAGACAACGATAGACAGCTGCCTCTGATTGGGAACCACACTCAGCCAAACACAAAGAAATACAAAACCTAGAATGCCCACCCAAATCACACCCTGACCAAACCAAATAGAGACATAAAAAGGCTCTCTAAGGTCAGTGGGTGACAGGAGTAGAAGACCTTGTGCATTTCAGGTAAAATTACAACTCAATGTTTATATCCCAGGACAAATTAGCTAGTAACAGTAAGCTAGTTAAATAGGACAAATTAGCTTTTCGACCTGTCCCCAAATTAATGTAATTGGTTTAGAGTTTGTTTTGATATTTTAACCTGCATGTCGTGATCGCGTTTTGTGGACAAAATATATTTATGCATGATGGAGCACGCGCGCAGCCGGTTTGGGTTCCCTGTTACACTATATCTCCTTCGGGGACAAGTGACACTTTATTGGCTAGTGAGACACTAGTCACTTTAATAATGTTCAAATAATGTTTACATAGTGCTTTACTCATCTCATATATATATATATATATATATACTGTATATACTGTATTCTATTCTACTGTATTTTAGTTAATGCCACTCTGATATTGCTCAATCTAATATTTTTTAATTCCATTATTAAACTTTTAGATTTGTGTGTATTGTTGTGAATTATTTTTAGATACTACTGCACTGTTAGATACTACTGCACAGTTGGAGCTAGGAACACAAGCATTTCACTACACCCGCAATAACATCTGCTAAATTTGATTTGATTTATTTGATTTTGACACCTATGTTACTTGTCATTATTAATCATAGAACGGTTGGTATCTGTATTCTACTAGGACTGATCATGGCTATGGTGTGATGACACCAAATGGATCCATTGTACTGGAACAGTTTACTCTGGATAAAGATATGGTTTTGTCGGTGGATGCCTAGAGCCTTAACCAAAGACAATGGGATGATTAGATAGAGGATCTCTGGGAAGCTGACTTGTCTAGAAGGAGACCATCATTATCAGGAATATACTCTGTTATTCCCCAGAGAGTAGAATGACATGGAGATCCATGCTATAATGGTAAAGACTTGGGGATTTTCAAGGGATTTATGCCAATAACAAAGACATAGATTGACAGGAGACTTAACATTCCGGCTGCTAAGATTCCGGCTGCTAATTTGACAAAGTGTCTTCTAAATATTGTCTCTTACAATGATAAAGGTTTCTCCATATCGAGGACATTGTCAGCAGAAATACTATGTGGACTTCCAGAGGAAAATCAAAGCAAAGAAGAACGTTCCCTTTCACTGGGTCTCCTGAATATATTCCCCTGATTGAGGTGGATTTAGCAAGTAACATCAGTAAGAGATCACAGCCTTCCTCTGGATTCCTGATCTTTCTTATATCTCTTATACCCCCCGGCTTAGACATTAGCATCTTATGGGTTAAGCTAGAAAACATGCTAGCAAAATGTTCTGATCATTAATATAGGAGCAGACTAGTGCAGGTGGGATCTCCTTTCCTTCCACTCTTCATATTACACTACTTCAGGACTGTATCTCAAAAGTCTATAGGTCTCCTCGTGTCATCTCTTTCATTTCAAAAGTCTATAGGTCTCCTCGTGTCATCTCTTTCATTTCAAAAGTCTATAGGTCTCCTCGTGTCATCTCTTTCATTTCAAAAGTCTATAGGTCTCCTCGTGTCATCTCTTTCATTTCAAAAGTCTATAGGTCTCCTCGTGTCATCTCTTTCATTTCAAAAGTCTATAGGTCTCCTCGTGTCATCTCTTTCATTTCAAAAGTCTATAGGTCTCCTCGTGTCATCTCTTTCATTTCAAAAGTCTATAGGTCTCCTCGTGTCATCTCTTTCATTTCAAAAGTCTAAAGTGGCCACCTCATCTCCTCTCCATCATTTGCACTAACTGTAAATACAGTGTGGTAGAGTGAAATATGGTGGAAACCTAATTGAAAATACCATTCAGAGATACACGTCCATGTGATCAAACCAACAGACCGCTGACGGGTCATTTCAGTTATACAACTGACTAGGTATCCCCCGTTCCCTTTCCTTTCTATCCTTGAGCAAGAGATCGTCTTCCCTCAGGCATGACTGTGATTACAACAGGGAAATATGTCCACTGAACCCACTGAAGTATGTGCACACATCCCTAACCCAGTCCTGAGATTTAAAAGAGGACAAACCAGTCATTACAACTATCCCATCCAACCCTGGGGTGCCACAGAAACAATAGAGCCAGTGTTTACTAAACATAGTCTGTAACGGTAGGCTACTGTGTGTGTCCTGTGCTTAACTGTAGCCTCTGTAAAAATTAAAAGCAGTCAAAACAGTTGTTCGGTGACCTTTTAAATTCAGAACAGCTACTGATGGACATCACTTTTTCAATTACTATGCCTGAAAAAGACTGCAGTGAACATTTATTCACTCCAGACTATTGGAAGTATGGTGGAGGAAACAAATGCAGTTGCAACTCAAAACCTAAAGCTATGATGATGCAATCAACACATGGGCCTACTGCAGTAGCATTTTAATCTTCTCGTAAAATACTGCTCAAAAAGACTTTTAACAACAACGAGAAATGCACTTGGACATGAATTTGTACATCCTCATAGATGGTGTTATGTGGAGCGTCATCTAGAGAAAAGCCAGCAGTGCTACATCTTGGCTTCTCATATAGATTATCTACACTTTCCATTGAATATACAGTACATGGTGACTAAGCCTGTATGATGAGACAGTGTCACCCTACTGCAGCAACACAGCCTTTTGGGCTTTTTAAAGCTCTTTAGGAGAGAATCCTTGATGAGCTGCCTTCTTAAGTGCAAACTAGGCTAAAGGTTTGAACAAGTCACTAGTATCACACTGCTCAGCTGAAAGGACATGTCTAAAAATGTGTTTTCAGATGAGCAGATGACATACAAGCAGCAGTCTCACTCTCTCTGGCATCACAGCACACAGTATTAATCTCAGAGATTAGCCTGTTTTGCCCTAGAAAGACAGACTTTGCTAGAGAGCAGCAGTAATAAGGCTTGGGCTGGATGACACATTAGTCAAACACCATTTCCATAAGGTGCATGAGTGTACTGGACATATAGAATACATTACATAATTAAAAGTGCTTGGTTTATGTGCTGAAATCCTGAGAGCAGAGAAGATCTTTTCAGGCCTCTACTGTAACTGTACGATCCTGATACATCTGATATAACCAGAAAGTGAGATGATGAGAGTTTGCAATAACTCTGTAGATCTGCATTGAAATGACATAATCCAACATGTGGTGAGCTTCTTTATTTACTATAGCAGTGGTCACCAACCTTTTCAGAGTCAAGATCACGTTCTGAGTCAAAATGCCGAGATCTACCGCTCTGATTTTTTATTAACATGACTTAAAAAACGTAAGCCTACGCAACATTAACCAATTAAAAACAGTCCTGGAGCAATGAGGTTTGTGCAGTAAGCTATAGGCCCAATACATTATCACCACATACTGGCTTTGCTTGAATTTACCTGCCAATGCATTGTTGTTCAGACATTTAAAAAAATTATATTTCAAAATTTGAGGTAGGCTATATGATCACAACGGTAATAGATCCATTGGTGTATTACTTGTGAGGCACAGCTGAGTGAACATACATTTAAATCGTTTGCTTTTTATGTTAATGGGCTGATAGTGCCTGCATCTGATGGTCAGTTTCAGTGGAAGGGGTGAGCAACAGACTGAGGGTCCGCCTCTCAACATCCCTCCGCTCTCCCTTTCCTCCACTGACACTGACCAAAAAGGATCCCCCCGTCTCCCAGCTGATGACGAAACTCGAGTCGCACCACATTATTTCTGCCTCATGCACAAATTCATGTTGTTACTCCTATGAACAGAGAAAGTGAAATATTCCTTGATATTAAAAAATACCCAAGCCGCTAATAATAACAACAACGCAAGATACACTTTCCTACTCATTCATTACTGCTGCAGTGCTTGTTGTAGCGCTGAGTGGAAATAGGAAGAACGGTATTTTATGGCTTATAAAAGTGTTGAATACAAAGTGTGGACAGTAATGAGTAAGAACTTAAACTCACTCATAAAAACAGCAGCTCTTTGCTGTATTCGTTAAACGTTTTGAAAACTCACAGTATCAATTTTGTCATAGCTTTCTTTTGTCTGCTACGTTATTGCAGACTCTGTCATCTAAGCAATCTGATTGGCCAGCGGAAGCCTAGCGGACTTGATTTCCTCTCCAGGCCCACCTGGAAGGCAGTTTTTGCCTTCAGACATATGAAATGGCAACCGTTTGCCTACCCGGCGCGCAGGGCAGCTGAAATGGCTGCACCTACCAGCAACAGCCCGAGACTAATACCAAAAAATAGGAAAACAAGGCTTTATCATTGGGTTTTTTACAGAAATGTTTGAGGATCGACTAGAAATGCCTTGGAGATCGACCGGTTAGTGACCACTGTACTATAGGGACAAAGATACAGGGCCAGGTCATGCAGGACTCAAAACCCTGCACATACTGTGCCTGTCCAGGATGGGAGTTGCAGTTAACCCCTCTGCACCCATTCAGGGGCTGATATGCTGGGGACTGGTTAGGTAGGTTCCAGTGGGGGTGCGAGGTTTAGGATTGAAGGCTGATTTGGTGATCTGGTAAGGTATGTACCAGTGGGAGTGCAGAGGTTTAAGGCTTAAGGCTGATTTGGTGTTATGGTAAGGTATGTCCTGTTCTAGACTGCCACTCTTTCACCTGCTCCACTGCTGTAAATCTCTCCCAATGTCTTGCTCCCAGACAAACTAAACAACTTCTTTGCTCGCTTTGAGGACAATACAGTGCCACCGACACGGCCCGCTACCAAAATCTGCAGACTCTCCTTCACCGCAGCCAACGAGTAAAACATTTAAACTTGTTAACCCTCGCAATGCTGCCGGCCCAGACGGCATCCCTAGCTGCGTCCTCCGAGCATGCGCAGACCAGCTGGCTGGTGTGTTTACGGACATACAGTATTCAATCAATCCCTATCCCAGTCTGCTGTTCCCACATGCTTCAAGAGGGCCACCATTGTTCCTGTTCCCAAGAAAGCTAAGGTAACTGAGCTAAACGACTATCGCCCGTAGCACTCACTTCCATCATCATGAAGTGCTTTGAGAGACTAACCAAGGATCATATCACCTCCACTCTACTTGACACCCTAGACCCACTCCAATATGCTTACTGCCCCAATAGGTCCACAGACGACGCAATCGCAATCACACTGCACACTGCCCTAACCCATCTGGACAAGAGGAATACCTATGTAAGAATGCTGTTCATAGACTATAGCTCAGAATGTAACATCATAGTATCCTCCAAGCTCGTCATTAAGCTCGAGACCCTGGATCTCGACCCCGCCCTGTGCAACTGGGTCCTGGACTTCCTGACGGGCCGCCCCCAGGTGGTGAGGGTAGGAAACAACATCTCCACCCCGCTGATCCTCAACACTGGGGCCCCACAAGGGTGTGCTCTCAGCCCTCTCCTGTACTCCCTGTTCACCCATGACTGCGTGGCCATGCACGCCTCCAACTCAATCATCAAGTTTGCAGACGACACTACAGTGGTAGGCTTGATTACCAACAACGACGAAACGGCCTACAGGGAGGAGGTGAGGGCCCTCGGAGTGTGGTGTCAGGAAAATAACCTCACACTCAACGTCTAAAAACAAAGGAGATGATTGTGACTTCAGGAAACAGCAGAGGGAGCACCCCCCTATCCACATCGATGGGACAGTAGTGGAGAAAGTGGAAAGTTTTAAGTTCCTCGGCGTACACATCATGGACAAACTGAAATGGTCCACCCACACAGACAGCGTGGTGAAGAAGGCGCAACAGCGTCTCTTCGACCTCAGGAGACTGAAGAAATTTGGCTTGTCACCAAAAACACTCAAACTTTTACAGATGCACAATTGAGAGCATCCTGTCGGGCTGTATCACCGCCTGGTATGGCAACTGCTCCGCCCACACCCGTAAGGCTCTCCAGAGGTTAGTGAGGTCTGCACAACGCATCACCGGGGGCAAACTACCTGCCCTCCAGGACACCTACACCACACAATGTCACAGGAAGGCCAAAAAGATTATCAAGGACAACAACCACCCGAGCCACTGCCTGTTCACCCTGATGCTATCATCCAGAAGGAGAGGTCACTGAAAAACAGCTTCTACCTCAAGGCCATCAGACTGTTAAACAGCCATCACTCACATTGAGTGGCTGTTGCCAACATACTGACTCAAATCTCTAGCCACTCGAATAATTGAACATTGGATGTAATAAATGTATCACTAGTCACTTTAAACAATGCCACTTTATATAATGTTTACATACCCTATATTACTCATCTCATATGTATATACTGTACTTTATACCATCTACTGCATCTTGCCTATGCCGTTCGGCCATCGCTCACCCATATATTTATATGTACATATTCTTTTGAATTCCTTTACACTTGTGTGTATAAGGTAGTTGTTGTGAAATTGTTAGATTACTTGTTAGATATTACTGCATGGTCGGAACTAGAAGCACAGCATTTCGCTACACTCGCATTAACATCTGCTAACTATGTGTATGTGCCCAATACAATTGGATTTGATTGTACAAACAATTACATTAAATTAATTAAACAATTAAATGCAATTTTTTATTTTTTTATATAAAATGTCAACCTACAGTTTTTATTTGAGAAGAGGAGAGTCTGATACACATGGTTTTTGAGCCTCATGTCAACAATGAGCAGCTTGAGTATGTTATATCAACATAAGGCAGCGCAGTGTCCCCCTCCTGGCATACGCAGGGGTGGAGACAGAGGGGTGTCCGGGGTGGCACTGGACACACCTGACATCTGATTGGCCACCCCAAGTGCCTCCCCAAAATGTAATTCGCTACTGGCAGTTTGATGCTGATTGACATCTCATTTCACCTCTTGTTGAAAGAATAATTTAGTTTGGTGGCACATTTTTCAAATCGAGGATGAGGAAGAGAGAATACTAACATTGGTTGCAAGATACAGAAGAAGAAGAAGAACATGCAGAATAAGAAGAGAGAATATTTCCACAGCTTCACAAGCTCTTTACGCGATTGGTGAAAGCATCATATTTGAAGTAAGTGTTAAGGTTTGGCATCGGGTTTAGGTTTCCTGAACAACTTTTATGAAAGTTGAGTCGCTGTGTAAGTTACCGTTAGACCTTTGGCTCTGTTAACAGACAGTTAATCAGATGAGAGAGATCAGTTCCCAATTTAGCCATTAATAACTCAGTTAGATTTTCACACTTGAACTCAAAACGAACAATTGTTATTATCAATCTGTTAACGTTACTCAAACGATTACCAACATTTGCAGATATCCTGTTTGCTATCGTAAAGGTGTAAGAAATTATAACTAGTTAAGTTAGTTACTGCAGAGTAGGGCTAGCCATGATCTAACTAGTAACTTCGGCTGGTAGTTGATTTTAAGGTACAGTTGTGTTAATGGGGATTTGTAATTAAGATTGAGATTGGACTAAAATGTGGGTAATTGGATGTTTAGATGTAACCATAGACTGTCTTATTTTTGCATAGGGTCAATTAAACATTTTAGTTTAGTTTATTAATTCGACCATTTAAAAAAACAAGCACACATAAAACTTGAAAAAGCCTTACATGCACATTAATAAAATCATCGAGGATAACACACAATAAAGTCTGGGACTTATTTCCATTGTGGTTCTCTTGAGACAAGATGGCTAGACAAGATCAAACACAGTATGGCAGTGAAATAATAAAACAAAAACATAGAAGAACATCTATCTCATCATTCCAGTTACATCATAGGGGTTATTCATATGGGCACAGAGGACATCAAACATATTTTTACTTTATTTTTAAAGCTGCCCAGAGAGGATGTTGTTTTTATGGGCAGAGGCAACTCATTCCATTCTGAGGCACCAGTATACAAGAAAGTACATTTCCCAGCATTACTCCTGAACCTGTATAAGCACACATCAGCAACACCTGATCTGGTGCTGTGATTGTGTGTATCCCTAACATGGGGAAAGTAATCACTTAGATATCTGGGCGCAGGACCATAAATACTCCTGTAAACCAAACCTAGTCTAATCTGGGACACCCTAGCCTCAACAGGCAGCCAGCTGAGTTCCTGAAAGCAGCTCCTGCCTATGTGAGTACGTGGACTCATCTTCAATACTACCCTGATCAGCTTATTCTGGGCTATCTGGAGCTTCCCCTTCATAAGCTTAGATAGGACCCTAAACCAGGAAGTACTAGCATAGTCTAAATGGCATTGAATGAGGGCAGTAGCTAGCACTTTAATGGAGTCCTTATCCAGCAGCTTGGACTTTCTAGCCAAAAACTTAGTCCTGGCATTAACTTCCCGAGCACTTTATTGGCCATGCTCACACCTCCCAAGCTTCCATTAAGGATTCATCCCAAGTAGCTAAGGTTTAAGTAGTCAGCACCTTGCCCCCTAATTTCACACTGATTTCAGAGGACCTACTCAATTTAGGTTTGGATCCAAAAATAATTGTTTCAGTTTTCCCTAAGTGCAGAGATAGCTTATTATCTCCAAGCCATTTGCTAATGTTAGTAAGCTCTGTGCTAAGTATGCTCTCCAACAGTTTTACTTTTGTGAGACACCAGAAGTGTAGAGTCATCCGCATAAAGAAAAAGACAGCAAGAACAAGCATCTTTCATATCGTTAATATACAATAAAACAGCAGAGGCCCAAGCACACTCCCCTGTGGAATGCCACAACTTATTGGTTTTGCCTGAAGGAGTGAACCATTAGCCTCTACTATTTGCTCCCTTCCAGATAAATAGGACTTTACTCAGCCTAGAGGGATACTGCTTAACCCCAGTGCCTCCAATTTAGAGATTATGAGACAGTGGTTAACTGTATCAAAGGCTTTCTGTAGGTCAAGCAGTACCATTCCACAGAGATTTCCCTCATCAATCTCTTTCCTGATGAAGTCAGTCAAGTAAAGTAGGCATGAATCAGTGGAGTATGTTTTTCTAAAACCCAACTGAAAATCATACATTAGGCCCTGTTTGTTAACATATTCATACATTTGCTCATGTACAGCTCTCTCCAGGATCTTTGATGTTACACAGAGGATAGATACAGGCCTATAATTCCCAGGGTCAGACTTGATCACCTTCTTATACAGAGGTATAACTTTAGCTTGTTTCATGTCCATGGGAAAGGTGCCTTGTTCAAGAGAGAGATTAACAATATGTGTAATACAAGGGCCAATTTGCTCAGCAGAATTTATAAGAAACCAGGAACATTATCCAGGTCTGTGGCTTTGTAGCATTTAAGCTCTGCCAGTATACTGACTATTTTGTCTGTTGCTACCTTTGCAAAATAAATAGTTTGGCTGAACCCCTAACTCTACATAATACTTCTTGACTTGGTTGCTTCCATACAATCCAGAACTGGTGGGCAGCTTGCTAACCAGCTTGCTGGCAACAGAAGTAAAAAAAAGAGTTGAATTTATTGGCAACCTCTGCTTTTTCATATACCATCTCCCCCTGATGTCCAGTCCAATACTGTTTAGTTTGTCTTTGGTAGTATTACTACAGCCTAGTTCCTTAAATGATTTCCAAAGATTTTATGATAATTTTTGTTCTCAATTATTTTCTCAAGAAAGTAACCCCTCTTAGCTTCATCCAACCTGCTCTGTGCTTCATTTCTGTGATGTTTATATAGGACAAAATCATGCTGCTCTTGAGAGTTCTTACATTTTTTAAAGGCCTTATTCCTTGCTTGGATAGATTCTAGAATCTCATGATTAAACCAAGGGCTAGATCTCTGCTTTACCCTGACCGTCTAATGGGAGCCATTACATTCACCACATCAAGGAATCTACATTTAAAGACTTCCCAGGCACTGTCTACCCCTACACTATCTAGCACAGGTGACCAGTCAATTTTACCCACTTCCTCCCTAAACTTTCAACAGAGTATTTTTTGAGTGCTCTGATTCTAACGGTTTTGTGACACTTAAATATATCTTTCAAAATCCTCATTGTGCAAAATGTAATAAAATTATCACTGATTCCATATACTATTACTCCACTCTGCAATATTTTAGATTTATCAGACACCAATATTAAGTCAATTGTACTTTGCACTGTTTCACATATCCTGGTGAGATCTTTTATAATTTGGGTCAGAGCAAGTGATCTACATCAATACATTGTGGGTTGAACTATTCTTTTTGCAGACATCAGTATTGAAATCCCCTATCAAAATTATTTCCTTCAACAGGGAATCATTACAGTTTGACAACACAATTTCAAGACCTTCATAGAATACATTCTGATTGGGCGGTCTATAACACCCCCCCAACAAAATCGGCGTGGTTTTGGGAAGGCAGATATCCAGCCAGACAATCTCCAGATCAGCGCTTAAATCCAATCTGACATTAAAAGCAATGAGCTCTGAGCTAGACAGTGAGCCAGAGCTGCCAGGAGATGTCATCGAGCCCCTCCCTACTGCATCAAGCACCAGATATGCTGTTCCAAAAGGACCCAGTGGTAGGCCAGGCCTATACTTTAAACTACACATTTTAGTTAGCAGCTGTTAGTATCTAATCTTGTGTATCCCTTAATTATACATTTCCATTGAGATACAAAACATTATTTAATGTGTATTTAAGACATTTCAAGATCCAGAGATGAGGGTCCTGTATAGCCGTGTTTGAAAACATTTCCCAGAACTCAGCATGGTACTAAGGAAAAGGGCATTCAACAGCTCCAGGTATAAGGACAATTCATGACTTGAATATTCTGTAAGCCAAGATTCGACTTACTGTTTCGTCTGTAGGCATTTTTCTCACAGTCAGGTTTTTGTAACTGGAAAAAGGCTCTGTTTAAAGATTCTGGGTTTAAGCTCCATTTGAAGGCAGAACATCATATCAATGCTATGTATACTTGGAATCAGCATAAAAGGGCTATTGACAGCAACTCATCAATGTTAGATGTCATAAATCAGGACAGGAAAAAGAAAGTGGAGGAAAACTGTACTCACATTAAAACAATTGCAGATGTGCTCCTCTTAACTGCCACTCAAAATATAGTGCAGAGAGGTCATCGAGAGTCTTATGACTCTCACAACAAGGGTCATTTTTTGACAATCTTAGAAGAAATATCAAAGCATGACCCTCTCATAGAGAAAAGGATGATTGCATGTGGCAATGCTAAGTACACAAGCTACCAAATCCAGAAGAAAGTTCTTGAGGGCTGAGCTGAGATGGTACAAAGTGAAATAATAAGAGGAGTAAAAGAAAGCGACTTTTTAGTGTAATTGCAGATGAAACCAAAGATTTAAAGAAAAAAGAACAAACGTCTTTAGTTGTGAGGTAATATTACAACGGGGCCGTCCACAAAAGCTTGTTACACTTTCAGTCAGCTGAAAGCTTAGATGCATATATGAGCATGAGTATGATACTGTACGTTTGTAATATTGATGGGCACCAAAATTATTTTTATTTTTCAAGTTCTGCTTGATACTTGGTATGTGAAATTGCAGTGTTTAAAAAAAAAAAAACTTTTTTGTAAATAAACCATGCAATTTATGTAACACACAAATGCTCTTATCTCCTTGGTGCTTGAGCTTTATTTTCTGAAAATATTTTGGATGTTCAACACTTATAGACTCAGATTACAGTATATATTGATGAAAACAGAGTGACGCAAGTCTCTCCAGTTTGTGAGTACAGTGTGTGTGTGTGTGTGTGTGTGTGTGTGTGTGAGAGAGAGAAAGAAAGAAAGAAATTGAGCTGCAGTTCCGAGGTAGAGACACTGACTAAAGAATTCTAGTGAAGTAACCCTTTTGGACCACACTATCTGCCTCATTGAAGAACTCCGGGTTAAGTGAGTTATCACTTCTACCTCTAATCAGCAATCTTAGAATTCATTCATGCTCCTAAGATGCCAGGTTAGGGTTCTGTCATGGTCTATGGACCCTCTGAAGTAGCTTTCGCCACCCCCTGGCCATCCCATGTATAAAACTCTAGTTCCACCACTGGGTATACACAATAACAATAACAAACTATGAGGATAATGAAGCTAATGTTGATAACGAGGACAACCAAGAGGATTAATCATATTGTTACAGTGTTGATGATTGTTTATTGTATTTCAAGTAGAAAGGAATGAGAAAAGGCTTGAGAAAGGGCTTTTTACCCAGCAATACCACACTAACTGGCTTACAATTTCATATTAGACCAGATGTGATGCAGTGAGAAAGCAAGACGTCCTACCCTGTCTCTGGCTTTGACCTTGGCTCCGCTCTTCAGCAAGTGTTTCTCTACGTCAGCATGGCCTGTCCTGGTGTCCATATGGAGAGGGCTGGCCATCAGCTATGGACCAGAGAGAGAGAAACTGAGAGAGAAAGAGAGAGAAAGGAGAAAGCGAGATTTTATTCATTTATTTAAAAAAATATCACAGTAGTTACATCAATAAAACCACAAACGTTACTTCATTGTAACAGATCTCGAAAGTTAGAACCAAACCCCCCTCCTCGTCCACTGTACATAAAAACCCCCTGACGTCCCTCACTCCTACAAAGTCCCCCAGACGGTTCACCAGCCACCGATATACATACTCCAGTGTGAGCTGAGCTCACACCAGCCCCAGTAGCACAGCTCTGGGGTCCGTACAGCCCTCATGTTTCCTGGTCTTCCACACTGCTTTATTTGCCTAGTTTACTAGGCAGTCCCTTCACCTGTTGGCTACGCTATACCTAGACCCTCCAACATATATTGTAGGTCCAGAGTCAGCACCAACCCTAGGCCTGTACACCACCCATCCAGGACAGAAAACAACCATACCAGTCTGGAACAAGAAAAAAACAGTCTCCTCCTTCCCACAGAACAGACACCCCCTCCCCACTGATGGATCAATGTGTGATACGTATCTGTTCATAGCGATAGCCCTGTGAATAATCCTCCACCGTAGATCAGCAGTACCCTTCTCTATGGGAGGCTTATACATGGAGCACCAACATCCTCTCAGAGATGTTTTGCTGCTGCGAAAAAGGCTCCCAGCTCCGGAGTCTTGAACTATAGGATCATTCCCTCACCTTCCTGGTGTTCCCCTGCATCGGCAGCAATGGTGAAAGGGTTCCAAAAGGGTTCTTCTGCTGTCCCCATATGATAACACTTTTTGGTTTCAGGTAGAACCCTTTTTGGTTCCAGTTAAAACTCTTTTGGGTTCCATGTAGAACCCTATGTGTAAAGGGTTCTACATGGAACTCAAAAGGGTTCTACTTCAAACCAAAAGGGTTCTCCTAAGGGGACAGCTGAAGAACCCTTTTAGGTTCTTGATGGCACCTTTTTTAGTATAGGTCAGTGTCATTCGTGGTTAGACGGTCCAGTCTCTGCCTACTCCCCAGCAGCTCTCTGAACGAGCCTAGTAGTGCAGCACGGATCCCCTCCACCATGCCGCTGGCAGATTTCCACCATCTTCTTGCAGGTCACCCAACTTAGTGAACTCTGCTCTCACAAGAGGGAGAGAGCGAGAAAGAAAGAAAGAACAAACGAACAAAATAAAGTAAGTTACAGCCACCATGGGTGCATCTCTCCTCATCTCCTCCTCTTCACCGGGATTGATGTGATGCTACAGATATCAATTCCTTGTAATTAGACATGTCTGAGGACAGAGAAACATGTCTGTTCTTTATTCTATCTTAACCCCATTTAGAGCAACCCTGGACTGGTGAAAGGGTAGGGCTGTGGGTAGATGGTCATTCTGCTAGCTGGCTAACTCCAGAATAAATGAATGTCAGCAACAATCTATAGTTGCACAAAAGCATTAGGACACACACACCCACGTCTTTTACCTTGTCCCTGATGTTGAGGTCAGCTCCATGTTTCTGTAGGACCTTGACGACAGCCAGGCTTCCTCTTCTACGGGCCCAGGGAACAGCTCTGGACTCCAGCTGAAACACACACACAACATGGCCGCCTTCACTATACAATGTCTGAGGCTTAACAAATGATTAATCGCTAACTTTCCATTCCACAGTCCTAATCTTACCAATTATTCAATTATTAGCACAACAGTTAAGGTTATATAGAGGTCACATCATGGAAGTTACATATGTGATCAAAAATAGTCCATTTGTTCCCTAGTATTGAGGTTAAAAACACAATTATGTCAATTATGTTATTTCAAAGCTTTTATCATGGCAATTTATATTGACTATAGAAAGTAATGGCCAGTGTGCCTCATCTGATCTTTCAAATAGATGTTAGCTCTTTTCTCTAGAAGCTTCTGGATGACGGTAGTGTACTTCGATGGAGGCAAAGTGCAGCGCTGTCCTTCTGAACTGGAAAAAGATTTAGTTACATAAGCTATTGAAGTGTTAAAAATAGGTTTGTCCAAGGTTAAATGTACAATTTTAAATCTTTATGTTGATCATGTGTATTACTACAGTACTGCAAGCCCATTACATTCAGTGTATTCAGAGCCCATTACATTCAGAGCCCATACATTCAGAGCCCATTACATTCAGTGTACCTGCAGCCAAACCAATTTTCCTCTTGGACAATACAGTTGAAATGAGCTTGAACTTCAACTATTGAGGACAGAACTTTCAACAAGCAAAGAAAGATATTCTTTCTAAGCTGATGTCACGTCCTGACCTTAGTTCCTTTTTTATGTCTCTATTTTGGTTTGGTCAGGGCGTGAGTTGGGGTGGGCATTCTATGTTTTTTATTCTATGTTTTGTTCTGTGTGTTGTATTTCTATGTGTTTGGCCTGGTATGGTTCCCAATAAGAGGCAGCTGTCAATCATTGTCTCTGATTGAGAACCATACTTAGGTAGCCTGTTCCCACCTGTGTTTGTGGGTAGTTGTTTCACCTTACAGGACTGTTTCATGTCGTTCACTCGCTTTGTTGGTTTTTGTCATTCAGTGTTAGGTTTATTTAATTAAATTTACTATGAACACTTACCACGCTGCGTGTTGGTCCGATGATTCCTATTCCTCATCATCAGACAAAGAGGAGAGCTGTTACAGCTGACATATGGAATTGTTTTAAGAAGGTCATACCATGGATCATTTAGCTATTTGATTTAGAATTTTAGGACCCCAAAAACATATTTACAAATTATTCCCAAAAATATTGAATTTATCCATTACTACTATAGCCCATGCAAACGCATTGAATAAGACATTCATAAATGGCACAAAAAAAAACTGTCAAAAGATAAATAATAAGAAATAAGGTTTTGAAGTGTCTGTCCCATATCTAGGAGATATAACAAAGCTCAGGATATATACACTATCATTCAAAAGTTTGCGGCCACTTAGTCACCTCTTCACCATTGAGGTTGGTGTCTTGCGGGTACTATTTAATGAAGCTGCCAGTTGAGGACTTGTGAGGCGTCTGTTTCTCAAACTAGACACTCTAATGTACTTATCCTCTTGCTCAGTTGTGCACCGGGGCCTCCCACTCCTCTTTTGGTAAGAGCAGTTTTGTGAAGGGAGTAGTACACAGCGTTGTATGAGATCTTCAGTTTCTTGGCAATTTCTTGCATGGAATAGCCTTCATTTCTCAGAACAAGAATAGACTGATGAGACTGAATAGACTGAAGTTTCTTGTTTCTGGACATTTTGAGCCTGTAATCGAACCCACAAATGCTGATGCTTCAGATACTCAACTAGTCTAAAGAAGGCCAGTTCTATGGCTTCTTTAATCAGAACAACAGTTTTCAGCTGTGCTAACATAATTGCAAAGGGTTTTTCTAATCATCAATTAGCCTTTTAAAATGATAAACTTGGATTAGCTAACACAACGTGCCATTAGAACACAGGAGTGATGGTTGCTGATAATGGGCCTCTGTACACCTATGTAGATATTCCATAAAAAATCAGCCATTTCCAGCTCAATAGTCATTTACAACATTGACAATGTCTACACTGTATTTCTGATCAATTTGATGTTATTTTAATTGACTAGGGGGCAGTATTTTCATTTTTGGAAAAATAACGTACCCAAAGTAAACGGGATATTTTGTCAGGACAAGATGCTAGAATATGCATATAATTGACAGCTTAGGATAGAAAACACTCTAAAGTTTCCAAAACTGTAAAAATATTGTCTGTGAGTATAACAGAACTGATATGGCAGGCGAAAGCCTGAGAAAAATCCAACCCGGAAGTGCCTCATGTTTTGAAAGCTCTGCGTTCCAATGCGTCCCTATTGAGCAGTAAATGGGTTATCAACCAGATTACTTTTTCTACATATTTCCCAAGGTCTCTACAGCATTGTGACATAGTTTTACGCATTTATGTTGAAGAATACCCGTAAGCGGCTACATCGTGTAAGTGGTCACCTGATGGCTCTCAGAGTGATTCTCGCGTAAAATACAGAGGTAGCCATTTTTTCAATTGGTCCTACTGAAAAACCAATTGTCCCGGTGGATATATTATCGAATAGATATTTGAAAAACACCTTGAAGATTGATATTAAACAACGTTTGCCATGTTTCTGTCGATATTATGGAGATAATTTGGAATATTTTTCGGAGTTTTCATGACCGCAATTTCCGGTCGATTTCTCAGCCAAATGTGAAGAACAAATGGAGGTATTTCGACTACAAAAATAATATTTTTGGAAAAAAGTAACATTGGCTATCTAACTGGGAGTTTCGTGAGTGAAAACATCCAAAGCTCATCAAAGGTAAACGATTTAATTTGATTGCTATTCTGATTTTCGTGACCAAGTTACCTGCTGCTAGCTGGACATAATGCTATGCTAGGCTATCGATAAACTTACACAAATGCTTGTCTTGCTTTGGCTGTAAAGCATATTTTGAAAATCTGAGATGACAGGGTGATTAACAAAAGGCTAAGCTGTGTCTCAATATATTTCACTTGTGATTTTCATGAATAGGAATATTTTCTAGTAATATTTATGTCCGTTGCGTTATGCTAATTAGTGTCAGTCGATGATTATGCTCCCGGATCCGGGATGGGGTGTCACTAGAGGTTAAAAAAAAAAAATCTTTCAAAAACAAGGACATTTCTATGTGACTCCAAACTTTTGAACTGTAGTGTGTATATGTATATATATATGAATAGTGCCTTCGAGAAAGTATTCAGACCCTTTCCACATTTTGTTTCATTACAGCCTTAATCTGAAATGGATTAAATAAATAATCTACACACAATACCACATAACGACAAAGTGAAAACAGGTTTTCAGAAATGTTTGCAAATGTATTAAAAATAAAAAACAGAAATAGTTTATTTACATAAGGATTCGGACCCTTTCCTATGAGACACGAAATTGAGCTCAACTGTCTATATAAAGTCCCACCATTGACAGAGCATGTCAGAGCAGAAACCAAGCCATGAGGTTGAAAGAATTGTCCGTCGAGCTCCGAGACAGGATTGTGTCGCTGCACAAATCTGGGGAAGGGTACCAAAACTTTTCTGCAGCATTGAAGGTCCCCAAGAACACAGTGGCCTCCATCACTCTTAAATGGAAGAAGTTTGGAACCTCCAAGACTCTTCCTAGAGCTGGCTGCCCGGCCAAACTGAGCAATCAGTGGAGAAGGGCCTTAGTCAGGGAGGTGACCGAGAACCTTACAGAAGGACAACCATCTCTGCAGCACCACCTATCAGGCCTTTATGGTAGAGTGGCCAGGCAGAAGCCACTCCTCAATAAAAGGCACATAATAGCCCGCTTGGAGTTTGCCAAAAGGCACCTAATGACTCTCAGACCATAAAAACCAGATTCTCTGGTCTGATGAAACCAAGATTGAACTCATTGGCCTGAATGCAAAGTGTCACCTCTGGGGAAAACCTGGCACCATCCCTACGGTGAAGCATGGTGGTGGCACACTAGTCAGGATCAAGGGAAATATAAACAGAGCAAAGTATAGACAGATCCTTGATGAAAACTTGCTCCAGAGCACTCGGGACCTCAGACTGGGTGAAGGTTCACCTTCCAACAGGAAAACAACCCTAAGCACACTGCCATGAAAATGCAGGAGTGGCTTTGGGACAAGTCTCCGAATATCCTTGATTGGCCCACCCAAAGCCCGGACTTGAACCCGATGGAACATCTCTGGAGAGACCTGAAAATAGCTGTGCAGCAACACTCCCCATCCAACCTGACAGAGCTTGAGAGGATCTGCAGAGAAGAATGGGAGAAAATCCCCAAATACAGGTGTGTCAAGCTTGTAGCGTCATACGCAAGAAGACTCAAGGCTGTAATGGCTGCTAAAGGTGCTTCAACAAAGTGCTGAGTAAAGGGTCTGAATACTTATGTAAATGTATATTTCATATGTATATATTTGTTTTATAAATGAGTAAAAATGTCAATAAACTGTTTTTGCTTTGTCATTATGGGGCATTGTGTATCGATTGATGAGGGAAAATATCCCAGATCCTCCACCAAATTTCACAGTGGGTGCGGGACACTATGGCCTGTAGGCCACTCCAGGTCTCGGCACCCACTGTGAAATTTGTTGGAGGATCGGTGATGATCTGGGGGTACTTCAGCAAGGCTGGAATCTGGCAGATTTGTCTTTGTGAAGGACGCATGAATCAAGCCACGTACAAGGTTGTTTTGGAAAACTTGCTTCCTTCTGCTCTGACAATGTTCCCCTACTCTGAGGATTGGTTGTTCCAGTAGGACAATGCCCCATGCCACCCACACAGCCAGGTCAATCAAGGTGTGGATGTAGGACCCCCAGATCAAGACTCTGTCATGGCCAGCCCAATCTCCAGACCTGAACCCCATTGAAAACCTCTGGAATGTGATCAAGAGGAAGATGGATGGTCACAAGCCATCAAACAAAGCTGAGCTGCTTGAATTCTTGCGCCAGGAGTGGAATAAAGTCACCCAACATCAATGTGAAAGACTGGTGGGGAGCATGCCAAGACGCATGAAAGCTGTGATTGGAAATCAGGGTTATTCCACCAAATATTGATGTCTGACCTCTTCCTAAGTTAAAACATTAGTATTGTGTTGTTTAAAAATGACTAGGAACATTTTTCATTGGCATTATTTGAGGTCTGACAACACTGCATCTTTTTTGTTATTTTGACAAGTTGTCATTTTCTGCAAATAAATGATCTAAATGACAATATTTTATTTGTAATTTGGGAGAAATGTTGTCAGTAGTTTATAAAACCAAAAATTTAATTTTACCCAAACGCATACCTATAAATAGTAAAACCAGAGAAACGGATCATTTTTTCACAAAAGTAGTGCACTGGGACTTAAATAGTGCTGTATTAGCAGACCGATATAGCAGTCTGTAGCGCGGGCAAAAAACTTTATCCAATATCTATGTCCTTGATTAGCCACGACTCTGAAAAACATAGTTCTTCAGATCACGTTGATAGGAGTCTCAAACGGAGCGCGTCCAGTTTTTCTCCAGGGATTGCATGTTCGCCAATAGAACAGAAGATAGAGGCGGTTTATCCACTCGCCGATGTAGTCTCGTCAGGTATCCCGCATGCCAGCCTCTATAATGACGCCTCTTCCTCTTTCGGGTGTCGGGGATTTGGGCCTGGTCTGGGATGAGCAGTATGTCCTTCACCTCCGACTCCAACATTCTGTCAAAAAAAAGTTAAGATCAGCCCGAGAAAACCCCACACAAAATAGCACAATCGGTCAGGGGTTGTAAACGGCTGCTATTCCCACCAGCGCCATTTGAGAAGAAGTATTTGGCTGTTTTGGCTTCCAGAGCCAATTCGACTTTAAACAGAACATGTTTAAAGAACATCCTTGGGCTATAAGGAGTAATATTAGGCTCCTTTAGTCCATGATTGTGCTAGTGGTAGCCTAATAGGGTGCTATAGGTCAGAGGTCAGGCTGATAAACAGGTTAACAAGCTGTAAACTGTTTCAGAAAAGCAGCAGAGTGGTTCTTAAGCTTCCTACTGGGCAAACACTGGTTGAATCATTGTTGTTTCCATGTCACTTCAATGAAATTACGTTGAACCAATGTGACCAGTGGGTTGGTTCATACGACAGGCTTTAATGGTCAAATCAGTTTTGTTTTTCAAATCCGTTTTGGAATACATACTGTCCAAACAAGTGACCAAATCGGATTTTTGTGTGTTCAGACCCATGTTGTATATCTATGGTTCAGACAGTAGTCATTTGCTGACATGGCTACGCTAGTTGTCATAGTAATGACGGGTGTAGGCTGATGGTATTGGTGCTTGTGCTTCCTCTCACTCGGAAGTTGCTGTTTAGCAAGCTAAGGTGACAACAATGCCTACCATGTATGTTTTCCAGTTGCTTTGAATGTTCAAAATCATAGTGTTTAAAGTGTCAAATGATAAGATTAACCAACTTTCAAAACAAGTCATTTTTGGCTAGCCACAATAGTCAAAAAGCTAGCTAGCTGTTTAGCTTGCTAACACACTGAGATACCACATGTTCTTGTCAAACTGCAACAGAGTAGCTAGCAAGTGACAGGATATGTCAAATAACAGTCTAAAATAAATCTGCTTTGACCATTCAGACACAAGTCGCATGTGCAGGAATCAGATGTGTATCTGACTTCAAATCACCTATGAATGTGGTTTAAATCTGTATTTGACAATATCCGAATCAATGTGGTTTTTGGCTGTTCAGACTGCACAACAAAGATCAGATTCAAATCAGGTTTGGGAAAAATTGTGATTTTAGTCACTTTAAACTGCCAGTGTGAACAAGGATTTAGACACCTCAGATAACAGTAGGTATCACACCAGGTGAGAACGACTGCCCCCTCTAATTGAAACCATGAGTTCAAGGCCAACCCGTGTACTGCTGTCACGACATCCGCCGAAGTCGATCCCTCTCATTGTTCGGGCGGCGTTCGGCGGTCAACGTCACCGGTCTTCTAGCCATCACCGCTCCACCTTTCATTTTCCATTTGTTTTGTCTTGTTTTCCCGCACACCTGGTTCACAGTACCTCCTCAGAGTAAATGTTTATTACCCTCTGTTTCCCCCATGTCTGTGTGTGGAATTGTTCTTTGTGTAGGGTGTTACGCTACAGGCTGGCTTGCGCTAGGTTTGTTTCAAACCTAGGTTTGTTTGTTTTGTTTAATCCGGTTCATGTTACCGTGGTTGTGCTTTGTGCTGCCTCGCCTGTGCCTTTGGGCCAGGGTGTATATTAAAGTTCTCCGGTTATCACCCATCTCTGCTCTCCTGCGCCTGACTTCCCAGCAACCAGTCACTCACCCTGTTACAGAATTCCACACCTGATCAATGGAGTCAGCAGGAGCGGGTGCACTCGTTGTGGGGGTAGAGGAGCGCGTCGGGGAGCAAGTGGTGATGCTTCACCATCTCGGCACTGTCATGGACTACGTCGTCCAGACTATGGACCGCTGGGAGAGACAGGGAGTCTCTCCAGCGCCCCCACCAGCACAACAGGGGTCTCCACTACTCGCCTCACCTGCACCCGGTCCCAGTGGGATTCGTCTCGCCCTTCCCAGGAAGTTTGATGGGGCGGTGGAACGCTGCCAGAGGTTCCTGCTGCAGCTGGACCTGTATCTAGGGACCGTCCACCGGGCTCCTTCGGGACATGAGAGGGTGTCCGCCCTCGTCTCGTACCTCTCGGGGAAAGCCCTGGAGTGGGCTAACGCCGTGTGGGTAGAAGGAGATGCGGCACTGGACAACTTTGAGGAGTTCACCCGCCGCTTCCAGGCAGTCTTCGACCACCTGCCCGAGGATAGAGCGGGGGGTGAACGTCTCTTTCACCTGAGGCAGGGGACAAGGAGCGCCCAGGAGTTCGCCCTGGACTTCCGGACCCTGGCCGCCGGAGCGGGATGGAACGACAGGGCCCTGATCAACCACTATCGCTGCAGCTTGCGCGAGGATGTCCATCGGGAGTAGGCCTGCAGGGATACCACCCTCACCTTTGACCAGCTGGTGGACCTGTCTATCCAGCTGGATAACCTGCTGGTCACCCATGGATGTTCAGACGCGGCTCTGTCGGTTCCATCTCCCAGCACCACCGCTCCGGTGCCTATGGAGCTGGGGGTGCTGCACTCAGGGAGGCCGGAGGGGGAGCCTTCACATGCACCATCTGTGGACGCAGAGGTCACACTGCCGGTCGATGTCGGGTTGGTTCCTCTGGGGGTCGAGGCAGCAGGCAGAGCGCTCTGGCGGCGTCATCCCAGGTGAGCTTGCACCATTCTCACCCAGAGCCCTCTGTGGCCCACCTGTTTTTGCAAGCCGACTTTCCTGAGTTTTCCCCTCATTCCCAGCATAAGGGGCTCTTCGATTCAGGCGTGGCTGGGAATTTTATCGACAGAGCATTCGCCCATACTTTAGGGATCCCCATTGTTCCAGTGATTAGGCCCTTTCCAGTTCACGCGTTGGACAGTCGAACATTAGGATCCGGCTTTATCAGGGAGGCCACCACTCCTTTGGTCATGGTGATGCAGGGGGGTCACAGGGAGAGAATCAGTCTCTTCCTAATTGACTCTCCTGTGTTTCCCGTGGTGCTAGGCCTTCCCTGGATAGCCTGTCATGACCCCAATGTTTCATAGCAACGGAGGGCTCTCACGGGGTGGAAGCGAGAGTGCTCGGGGAGGTGTTTGGGGTTCCATTGGTGCCACTACGGTGGGAAGTCCAGACCAGGTTTCCAGCGTGCACATTACTTCTCTAAGAAGAAGGCGACTCAATTACCACCCCATCAACGGGGGGATTGTGCGATAAACCTTCAGGTAGACACCGCACTTCCCAGGAGTCACGAGACGGCTATGGAGACATATGTCTCCGAATCTCTGTGTCAGGGGTACATTCGGTCCTTCACTTCACCCAGCTCCTCGAGTTTAGTTTTTGTGAAGAAGAAGGAGCGAGCTCTGCGCCCGTGTATTGACAATCGAGCCCTTAACCAGATCATTGTGAAGTAGTTACCTGCTACCTCTCATAGCCACAACGATTGAGTCAATGCACGGGGCGCGCTTCTTCACAAAATTTATCTCAGGAGCACTTACAACCTGGTGCATATCCGGGAGGAAGATGAGTGAAAGACAGCGTTCAGTACCACCTCAGGGCATTATGAGTACCTCGCCATGCCGTACGGGTTGATGAATGCTCCGTCAGTCTTCCAAGCCTTTGTAGACGAGATTTTCAGGGACCTGCACAGGCAGGGTGTAGTGGTGTATATTGATGACATTCTGATATACTCCGCTGCACGCGCCGAGCATGTGTCTATGGTGCGCAGGGTGCTTGGTCGACTGTTGGAGCATGACCTGTGTGTCAAGGCTGAGAAATGCCTGTTCTTCCAGCAGTCTTTCTCCTTCCTAGGATACCGCATTTCCACCTCAGGGGTGGAGATGGAGAGTGACCGCATTTCAGTCATGCGTAATTGGCCGACTCCCACCACGGTAAAGGAGGTGCAGAGTTTTTTTAGGGTTTGCTAATTACTACCGGAGGTTTATCCGGGGTTTTGGTCAGGTAGCGGCTCCCATTACCTCACTGCTGAAGGGGGACCCGGTGCGTTTGCAGTGGTCGGCTGAGGCGGACAAGGCTTTTGGTGACCTAAGGGCTCTGTTTACCTCGGCTCCCGTGCTGGCGCATCCGGATCCCTCTTTGGCGTTCACGGTGTAGGTGGACGTGTCCGCCACTCTGCCTTCTTCTCGAAGAAGATCAGCCCGGCGGAGCGAAACTATGAGTGGGGGACCGGGAGCTGTTGGCTGTGGTGAGGGCGTTGAAGGCATGTAAGACATTGGCTTGAGGGGGCTCAACACCTTTTTCTCATCTGGACTGACCACCACAACCTGGAGCACATCGGGGCAGCGAGGAGACTGAATCCTCGTCAGGCAAGGTGGGCCATGTTTTTTACCCATTTTGTTTTCACCCTTTCTTTCAGACCAGGTTCCCAGAATGTTAAGGCAGACGCACTGTCCTGGCTGTATGACACAGAGGAGCGGCCCATGGATCCTACCCACCATACTCCCGGCCTCCTACCCGGTGGACGTGACCGGTTGGTCTACTGGGCCCACACGTCACCCTCCTCTGGTCATCCCGGCATCGGTCGGACGGTGCACTGTCTGAGTGGGAAGTACTGGTGACCCACCTTGACAAAGGACGTGAGGGTTTATGTTTCCTCCTGCTTGGTGTGCGCCCAGTGTAAGGCTCCTAGGCACCTGCCCAGAGGTAAGCTACACCCCTTACCCGTTCCACAACGGCCTTGGTCGCATACGTCGGTCGATTTCCTCACCGATCTTCCTCCCTCACACGATCCTGGTCGTTGTGGACCATTTTTCCAAGTCCTGCCGTCTCCTCCCTCTGCCCGGTCTCCCTACAACCCTACAGACTTGTTTACGCACATCTTCCGTCACTACGTGGTGCCTGAGAATATAATGTCTGATCGGGGTCTCCAATTCACTTTGAGGGTCTGGAGGGCGTTCATGGAACGTCTGGGGTCTCGATCAGCCTCTCGGGTTTTAACCCTGAGAGTAATGGGCAGGTGGAAAGATTGAACCAGGATGTAGGTAGGTTTCTGCAGTCTTATTGTCAGGACCGGCCGGGGAAGTGGGCGGAATTCGTGCCCTGGGCCGAGATGGCTCAGAACTCACTCCTCCACTCCTCCACTAACCTCTTGCCTACCAGTGCGTACTGGAGTACCAGCCGGTTCTGGTGAATTGGCATCAGTCATACCGAGGCTCCTGCGGTGGACAACTGGTTTAGGCACGCGGAGGAGACCTGGGACGCCACCCATGTTCACCTCCAGCGTGCCGTGCTGCGCCAGAAGGCTAGCGCAGACCGTCACCGCAGTGAGATCCCGGTGTTCGCACCGGGGGACAGGGTCTGGCTCTCGACCGAGTCTGGCTCTAGTTACCGGTTACAACTTCCCCCCGATTACCTTATTAATCCCTCGTTCCATGTGTCTCTCCTCAGGCCGGTTGTGGCTGGCCCGCTCCAGGAGTCTGAGGTGCGGGAGGTTCCTCCGCCTCCTTTGGACATCGAGGGGGCCCCGGTGTACTCCGTTTCTCATCATACTGGATACGAGGCGTCGGGCGAGGGGAGATGAGATGCTGGGTCCCGGTGGAGGACGTTTTGGACCCTTCTATGCTGCAGGAGTTCCACCGTCTTTGTCCGGATTGCCCTGCACCTCGCCCTCCCAGTCATCCCCGAGGCCTGTGTCGGCGCGCTACTGGAGTCGCGCATCAAGGGGAGGGCACTGTCACGACTTCTGCCGAAGCCGGTCCCTCTCCTTGTTCGGGCGGCGTTCGGCGGTCGGCGTCACCGGTCTTCTAGCCATCGCCGCTCCACCTTTCATTTTCCATTTGTTTTGTCTTGTTTTCCCGCACACCTGGTTCACATTCCCTCATCAGACTAAATGTATATTACCCTCTGTTTCCCCCATGTCTGTGTGTGGAATTGTTCTTTGTGTAGGGTGTTACGCTACAGGCTGGCTTGCGCTAGGTTTGTTTCAAACCTTTGTTTTGTTTAATCTGGTTCATGTTACCGTGGTTGTGCTTTGTGCTGCCTCGCCTGTGCCTTTGGGCCAGGGTGTATATTAATGTTCTCCGGTTATCACCCATCTCTGCTCTCCTGCGCCTGACTTCCCAGCAACCAGTCACTCACCCCATTACAACTGCAGGCTGTATATTTCAGAAATCAGGCTTCCCCACTATAGTGAATAGTCAATATTTGTGTAAAAAAAATTGGAAGATAATCATGGTACCAATAATTATATTACACCAGATGTAAGTCCTTTAACCAATTATTTTGAAATCGCACACAGAAGAAGTTATAAGGATAAGTTTGTTGCTACCAGCAGCCTGCAGTACCAGCGGCCTTCAACTTGAGATACTCAATGAGCAGGGGCAGTTGTTTTGCCCTGGTCGAAACCTGCAAAGTCACTTCCTCAAACTACGCATGTTATGTCTTGAGAATCTCCCCCTTGACATGCCATATTAGCAAGCTAAAACTGACTTCCTGACCTTCAAAGGTGCCATTGAGTCTTCACAGAAGAATGAATGGTGTGACGTAATTGATGGCTTTGTATACAGTCAATGAGTCACATGTCATATATAGTCACACAGTCATATATAGCCTCGCAGGAAAGTGTCCCACTTGCCATGTTAATAGAGTGCTCCTTTTCATTTTTTTCCTGGATAGTCACCCGTTGAAGTGTCCTGGGGCAAGGAATGTTTTTTTTATATTTTTTATAAAAAAGGCAATAGCAAGTTACCTATTAAATAAAATAATTAATTTAGAATTTAAAACATGCTAAATAAATAATAATTTCCACTTCCCTCAGGTTTCTTGAGGTCGAGTCATTTTTTTCTCATTGGTAGGCCACTGCACATCCATTCTGGGTTGAAATGAAAACAAAACAAAACAACAGGAACACAACCTGTGGTTGAAACAACTTTACAATCCTCACTTCCAATCTATATCTAACCGTTCTAACAGGTAGAAAAGCTGAATAGTAAACAGATTCTCTGTCTAAATGTCAGTTCGTCTGCTCAGGGGACCGGTTGGTTACAAGCCGTGTTGTGGAGGTCTGAGTGGTCTTATACTTCCTGATTGGAATGCCAGCCTCACCAGGGGCAATGTGAAACCCTAGTAGAAAGGACTACTACTGTGTGTGTTTGTGGTGTATACCCTGTGCTGGCTGCCATGGCGACACATGACCCCTCAACACCCCACCTACATACACACACAAGTGCGTGCACAGATACAAACCCTGATCCAGAGTCATGAGCACAAGGTGCATTCATTCCACAAGCTCTTAGTTGTACACACTGCCTCAGTGTCAGCCCTAGTAGCTTTCATTTTACAAGGCCTCCAGACTCCAGGCCTGTGAACACACTGTTTTGGAGAATTACATTATTTATAAGTACGTCAAGTGATACCTTGTAAATACCTGTCAGTCTCATACCGTGAAACAACCAATCATAGACGGGTGCCGCATACCGTACTTTACGGATACACCTTCACACAAATATGTGTAGATTTATCGGTCTGAAACAAAAATGTTTGTATGTTACAAATGTTGTTTACACTATACAGCTTTCTGTACTAAAATGTTTCTGTACTAAAATGTAAAATTACAGAGAAACAACTAAATGTTTTCATTGAATTTATTCATCAAGAACAAACATACAGGGGGAGAACAAGTATTTGATACACTGCCGATTTTGCGGGTTTTCCTACTTACAAAGAATGTAGAGGTCTGTAATTTTTATCATAGGTACACTTCAACTGTGAGAGACGGAATCTAAAACAAAAATCCAGAAAATCACATTGTATGATTTTTAAGTAATTAATTTGCATTTTATTGCATGCAATAAGTATTTGATACATCAGAAAAGCATAACTTAATATTTGGTATAGAAACCTTTGTTTGCAATTACAGAGATCATACGTTTCCTGTAGTTCTTGACCAGGTTTGCACACACTGCAGCAGGGATTTTGGCCCACTCCTCCATACAGATCTTCTCCAGATTCTTCTCCAGATTTTGGGGCTGTCACTGGGCAATACGGACTTTCAGCTCCCTCCAAAGATTTTCAATTGGGTTCAGGTCTGGAGACTGTCTAGGCCACTCCAGGACCTTGAGTTGCTTCTTACGGAGCCACTCCTTAGTTGCCCTGGCTGTGTGTTTCGGGTCATTGTCATGCTGGAAGACCCAGCCACGACCCATCTTCAATGCTCTTACTGAGGGAAGGAGGTTGTTGGCCAAGATCTCGCGATACATGGCCCCATCCATCCTCCCCTCAATACGGTGCAGTTGTCCTGTCCCCTTTGCAGAAAAGCATCCCCAAAGAATGATGTTTCCACCTCCATGCTTCACGGTTGGGATGGTGTTCTTGGGGTTGTACTCATCCTTTTTCTTCCTCCAAACACGGTTGAGTGGAGTTTAGACCAAAAAGTAACTTCTGCGAGCAGTGGCGGATTTAGGTATAGGCAACATGGGCAGCCGACAAAAAGTCACTTGTTAAAATAAGTATTCACCCCCGTCAATACATGTTAAAAACACCTTTAGAAGTGATTACAGCTGTCTTTTTGGCTTAGTCTCTAGAAGCTTGGCACACCTTGATTGTGCAATATTTGCCAATTTCTCTTATATAATTCCTCAAGCTCTGTCAATATGGTTGTTGATCATTGTTATACAGCTATTTTCAAGTCTTGCTATAGATTTTCAAGCAGATGTAAGTCAAAACTGTAACTAGGCCGCTCAAATTTGGCATTGTGATTTGGGTTGTCCTGCTGAAAGGTGAATTTGTCTCCCAGTGTCTGGTGAAAAGCAAATTGAATCAGGTTTTCCTCAGGGATTTTACCTGTGCTTACCTCAATTCCATTTTTTTTAAATCCAGAAAAACACCCTAGTCCTTTCCGACGACAATCATACCCATAATAAAATGCAAGCCATCAACATGCTTGAAAATATGGAGAGTGGTACTCAGGGATGTGTTTGTGTTGGATTTTCACCAAACGTAACATTTATTATTCAGGACAAAAATGGAATTCCTTTGCCACATTTTTTTTTAGTATTACTTTAGTACCTTGTTGCAAACAGGATGCATGTTTTGGAAAATCGGGCACTAGAATTACTTTAAAAAATATGTACCTTAACATGACTTATTTGATTAATTTCCCACCGTTTTAGAAGTCAGAAGACAGCCATCCAGACCTTCCTTATTTTAGGTTTAAAGAAGTGTGTAGGTTGCATTCTTTTTGTATTTAACTAGGCAAGTCAGTTAAGAACAAATTCTTATTTGCAATGACGGTCTACCCCGGCCAAACCCGGACGACGCTGGCCCAATTGTACGCCGCCCTATGGGACTCCAAATCACGGCCGGTTGTGATACAGCCGACAACCAGAGGGAGGCAAATACACGTTTATTCGACAGAGGACTTCGACATTGTCCAAGTAAAGAAGTAATTTTGTGTGGAAGTCAAACATTTGTTTTACGTTGGAGGCAGCAGACATTTCATATGCTCAGCAAAAATAAATACATAAATACAAATACTTTACATAGCCCTTATCCCCTATAGCAGAGAGGCATGCTGTTAAAATGGCCCAAATTTTGATTTAGATGTTCACAAATGTAACACATTTTGACTATAACTAAAATCATGTTTGGTAAAGTAATGAAGAAGGTGAAATATATGGGGTAGATGTTCCTAAAATAAATTCTAACTATATATGGACATTTTATAAAGTATGAAAAGGCTTAATTCACACATTTTATTATTTTTTATCATACCATCATATTTGTATATGTTTTAGTATACTTCTATTGTGTACTAGATCTTATGGGTTGAAAAGGCTTTTTTCTTTCTCAGGCATAAATACACAATTCCAGGTGAAAGCCAAAGGTCCTAACTTTCTGGGGGGGGGGGACGACACACTACTACATTAATAAAATATTGCCCTCTTACTAGATTGAAGACATAAACAATAGCAAAACAGTGCAAAACGTCTGTCAGCTCAACTGGGTTTAAAGCAAAGAAACAAGGAGAAGTGTTTTTTTTTATTATTGCATTCGAAAAAATAAACTCTAGCACCCTAGTAATCTTGATGCTTCCATCATTTCAATGGATAAATAGATCCATAACATTTTTGAAAGCATCAATATTACCAGTGTGCTGGAGTTTTTTCTTATATTTGATAAGTATATTGTTTGCTCCATGCACCTGGTATCACGCTCAGCTGTGTGAGTTACTTGTTCATATTTTCATTGCACTGCCATGTCATCACTATAACGCCCATTTTAATTGTTAGCAGAAACATTATAGAAAATTAACTGCCTGTGAGAAATGAAGAAAACAAATACAATAATTGACTGAATTCAATACATGGGGAAATACAAGACAATATAAACATTTACAAAAATAAAAGAAAAACAGATTATATTATAACTGCAATATCTGCCATCACTGAAAAGACTCAAAGCAGTTTGAACTTGTCATTATCCACTAGGTAATACATAGGTTCACAATCTATTCAAAATACAAAAACAAAACACAAAAACATGAAAGGATAAAGTATTTTTGAGGATTCATAGAAAAGCCAGTGATGACAACAATGAGGTATTGTATCATAAAAGCAGCAGGACAAGTGCCAGTCAAACAGTATTCATCAGTGCTAAAGGTCAATCACTTGGCTATGTCATTCCAGTGACTTGCAGATCGTAGAACAGGATGATTTGGAATATAGAATACACACTGTTATTGTTGGACAAACTGTCACCTGTAAACATCCTTTATTGGCACTGATGCCCACACGTTTCGGCAGGGTTGAATGTGTAGCACCATGTTTCATGGTAACAGATGTGTGTGTGTGTCAGTGGAGGCTGGTGGGAGGAGCTATAGGAGGACAGGCTCATTGTAATATCTGGAATGGAATTAATGGATCGGAGTCACCAACATGTGGTTTCCATTTATTCCCTTTTAGCCATTGCAATCATCAGCCATAGCACCTCCCACCAGCCTTCCCTGGTGTTTGTGTGTGTATTACCGTGGTAATGGTGTGTGTATACACTGAATATACAAAACATTAAGAAAACCTTCCTAATATTGAGCTGAATACCCCTCCTCTTTCTCCTCAGAACAGCCTTAATTCGTCGGGGGAATGGACTCTACAAGGTGTTGAAAGCATTCCACAGGGATGCTGGCCCATTTTGACGCCAATGCTTCTCACGGTTGTGTCAAGTTGGCTGGATGTCCTTTGGGTGGTGGACCATTCTTGATACACACGGGAAACTGTTGAGTGTGAAAAACCCAGCAGCGTTGCAGTTCTTGACACAAACCGGTGCCCCTGGCACCTGCCTACTAACATACCCTGTTCAAAGGCACTTACATTTTTTGTCTTGCCCATTCACTATCTGAATGGCACACATACACAACCAATGTCTCAATTGTCTCAACGCTTAAAAATGATTCTTTAACCTGTCTCCTCTCCTTTATCTGCACTGATTGAAGTGGATTTAACAAGTGACATCAATAAGATATCATACCTTTCACCTGGTCAGTTAATGTCATAGAAAGAGCAGGTGTACATAATGTTTTGTACAATCAGTGATCTATGTGTGTGTGTGTCTCCTACAGTAGGGGTATACGTGAGGGCTCCCAGAGTTTGCGTGCTAATTGACTACAGTGTTGTAGTATGTACTCTGTTGGGATGACTCCTAGATGGACTGTCAGCAGCTCATAACACTTCACCACCTCCCCCTGGTGGCTCTTACTGTAGTAGCGCAACAGCTTCCTGTGGAGGGGAATAGGAGCACACACACACTCCTGTAATACAGCCATAAATACTAGAGAATGCATTATACATACATACATACACACACACACACACACACACACCCACACAGAACCTCCTCCTCCTCACCTGTAGTAGTCCCAGGCCAGCATTCCGATGGGGGCGGAGTCATTGGGCAGTATTGGCAGGTCCTTTACTTCCAGCTTGTAGCCCTGATTGGTCAGGTGACAGAGGTCAAGGGTCATACAAACAATGACGTTCCATAACATTCCAATGGAAAAATCCAGCTTGGTATACCCAACATTGAGGTAATTTACCGTTTCGTTTTCAAACCAGAGGAAGTAGCAGAAGAAGTAGTCTCCATCTCTCAGAGTGACAGTGGAATAACCCTTCTGTAGGTAAATCCTCGATGTATTAACCAGGCCCCATACCTACAGAGAGAGACCGAGAAGAAAAGGAGAAAGAGATTGAGAGATACAGAGAGGGAGAGAAACAGAGATATACAGACAGAGAGAGACCGAGAAGAAAAGGAGAAAGAGATTGAGAGATACAGAGAGGGAGAGAAACAGAGATATACAGACAGAGAGAGACCGAGAAGAAAAGGAGAAAGAGATTGAGAGATACAGAGAGGGAGAGAAACAGAGATATACAGACAGAGAGAGACCGAGAAGAAAAGGAGAAAGAGATTGAGAGATACAGAGAGGGAGAGAAACAGAGATATACAGACAGAGAGAGACCGAGAAATCATCAGTGAAATCCATTTACTAAAAATATCAAACCAGCTTTACATTTACAGAGGCAACTTTTGATTTCCCATATGCATTGAGAGCCTACTTTAGTTGATTCCAATCCCAAACTAGTGGATAACTCTTAGACAACCCTCTAGAACCAGTGTAGATGGTACAGTCTAACCTTGCCCTTTATGAAGTGAGCCAGTGGCCCCTTTCCTAGCTCAGAGGTTGCGCGGTCCGTGATGTTGAGAGATGGAGCGATCATCTGACCAGCGGTGCGGTCGACGTAGATGAAATGGATCAGGCCCGGGAACTCCTCAAGGTACGTAATATCCGCTGTGTTAAGGTCAATACACCTCACAACACACAGATACAGTACAACACAGAGCCTAATACCACAACACTACAGTAACTTCTCTGGGTACGTAACATCATCTGGAGTAAATACACTTGACAATCTCTTGTCTAGAGATATCTGTCCAACCTGGTCAAACTGCTGTACAGTAGCAACATTTGGTTCGATTTCAACGAGCTGCATGATTACATTCTACACCTTCAGTGACATACAGTAGACAATTCATCCAATATATAAATAAAAACTGTCTGTGACAAACCGGGGCACAACATACCTCATGGATAGCTATCAGCTCCTATTGCTTTCAAAATGCTCTGGAAATGGGGAAACATGGGGGTCTGCACTGAAACCATTGGAGATTTAGCCTGACGATGGGAGTTTCTACAATAATTGACTTATTGCTCCCGGTTAAATCTAGATCAGGGGTGGCCAATCCTCTTGGAGAACAACTGGGTGTTTTGGTCAAACGCTACCTCTTCTAAAGACTTTGTATAGGCTACCCCTTCTCGTTAACACACCAACCCTACTTCTAACCTCTTAATAGAGGTTATTACTGCATTGTCGGAACTAGAAGCACAAGCACTTCATTAACATCTGCTCATGTGTATGTGACAAATAAAATTTGATTTGATTTGATTTGATTTGACTTAATATTAGGAGCACAAGCATAGGAAATAAGGGGCCATTTGAGATTTCTAACATGGCTCCAGAGGGCGGGGTTAATGTGAGGCAGGATATGACACCATGGTGATGTTTCTCTTACTCTTCACCAACAGGAAGTCTTTCCAATCCATCAACTTCTCCCTGAGAGAGGGGGGTGAAAGGAAGGGGATAGAGGAAGGACAAGAGGAGGGAGAGAGAATAGAGAAGATAATAATAGTATCTTCACCTGTACAGGTATCCAGAGCTCTGTCCTACAGGCCTTTACACAATACATACAGCACTGGTTGGCTGCTATTGAGAGAAATACTCTTAGCTAGTCCTGGGCCTCATACGTACTGCACCATGGTGAGAGCTCTGTCCTGTAGACTGGGTGATAGACGCTGTGGATTCCCTCCTCCAACTGTGTTCTCTGTGATGAAACATTGTCTGTAGACTCCACACAGCTGGCTCTTCATAGTACGACACCAGGGGACCAGGCTAGGGACAGATAAGAGACAGTATGATGAAAAACTGTCTGTAGACTCCACACAGCTGACTCTTCATAGTACGACACCAGGGGACCAGGCTAGGGACAGATAAGAGACAGTATGATGAAACATTGTCTGTAGACTCCACACAGCTGGCTCTTCATAGTACGACACCAGGGGACCAGGCTAGGGACAGATAAGAGACAGTATGATGAAACATTGTCTGTAGACTCCACACAGCTGGCTCTTCATAGTACGACACCAGGGGACCAGGCTAGGGACAGATAAGAGACAGTATGATGAAAAACTGTCTGTAGACTCCACACAGCTGGCTCTTCATAGAACGACACCAGGAGACCAGACTAGGGACAGAGTTCAGAGATAACATAATGATACACAACTTCCCAAATGCTAAATGGACCCATGGCAAATCAAATCAAAGTTTGATGGTTGCGTGCACAGATTTGCAGATGTTATCGCAAGAGCAGAAAAATGCTTGTATTTTCTAGCTCCAACAAAAAAGTAATATCTAACAATAATAAACAAAAAAAAAGAAATATATATATAAAATATAGACCCACACATATACATACTGTATCTAATCCTCCAGATCTACAGTAGAACATAGGGAGCAGGGCTAGGGGGCGACATGGGATTGGGACATATAGAGCAGGTGGCAGTAGACAAGACACTTACTCCTTGCTGAAGCCAGGTCCTCCTCTGGTGAATGCGCGGCTCTTAAACTCTGTCCACACACTCTGTAGCTGGGACGTCTGAAAGAGAGGAGACCAGCAGATGTGTTATAAATACTTTAGCAATGTTTTTATGTAACATTTTGGGCGACCCGACCATAGAATTGTGTGTTATAGATCTGTCATTCTCAATGAAAGCAAGTTTAAGACGCTGTAGATATGTTCTATGTGTGCTATTTCTATGCTTCCCGTTCTTAAGTTTAGTTTCTGCGTCTTACTTCCGGTTTTATACACCAGCTTCAAATAGCTGAAAATACAATATTTTGGGTTATGGAAAATATATTTCACAGAGGTTAAGATGGTACAATGATTCTCTACGCAATACTTGCTTGTTTTGTCACAAACTGAAATTAGGTTTTAAATCTGTCACTGGCAGCATATCAAATGCTTTTCAATGACAAACCGCTTCCATATACAGCTAGGACTTCATACACTACACCCACCTGTATGTCTGAGGTTCCCAATGCCCTAATGAACTTGTCCAGTTTGTTGCGGAGGTCCTGTATGGACGTCTGTCCGCGGGCCGCTGACCCCTCCAGACCTTCACTCAGACGCTTCTCCAACTTAGCAAATGCCTCCAGGAACACATAGACTGACATGGCCAGGTTACTGTTAGGTATCTACAGAGAGAGAAGGGGGGGAGAGAGAAGGAACGAGGGAGAGATTGCTCTCTCTGTCTTATCTCAGTGACAAATTACTGCCATCTTCTGGTCTGATTTAAAATAACACCCACAGTTGTGAGATTTGCGTGATTTGCTTACTCTTTCTCTTTGAATGTGTGTGTCTGTCTGTGTATATATGCGTGTGTGTGTATACAGACCTTAGTGAGCAGCACCAGAGTGATGCCCGGCCAGAGTGGCAGACAGTACATGGAATGAGGCATCATGGGATAGCAGCCCTCCTTCAGCGTGACCTCTAGGAAGACTCTGCTAGGGTTTGAGGGGTCAGGGGGAGGAGCTTCCAGGGTCTGGAGACTGTCCTCTGCCATCTGAAGACAGAATGTTATTTACATTAATTTAATCTCATGAGAAGTTACACTATATAGATTCTAAAGAACATGCAAATCCAAGGGCTTTGAGCAAGAGCAAGTTTCAAACAGATCAAAAAATAAAATGACCCTCCAAGGTCTGTCTAATTTAAATGCATGATTTATGAGAAAGTCTAAGGTACATGCATTTCTCTAGTTAGGATCTAGCCCTTTTTGGTGCAGTAATGCCGTGTTGCCATTTTGTCCTAATGGTTTGGCCCTATACTACAAATCTGGTTTGAGGAAATAGCGAGGTAACTTTCATCAACTCTGAGGTTAACTCGGGATAACCGAAGTCACAAAAGTGGCTCACCTTTTAGCCAGGTACATTAATGTGGCAACGGATCCTTCAGAACTAACTTGATCCGGGGCAGGCTAACTCAGGGCTAACTTCACTTATCCTGAATGAAGTGTCTGAGACGCGAGTTGAGGACCAATTAAATCAGCTTCCCTCCCTCTCACAAAGATTGCGTCATCATCCCCTTAATTTGAGGAAGACGATTTATTAAACATTTGATAAAATCAACATTTTTGTGTGTTTAAAAACCTATATCACACTACACATTTAGTAATACCAAAATGCATTTGAAACTTCTGTATGACATTTTGTACCACAACAGCGAAAATCTTTTTTTCAGCTGAAAGATACATAATACAAATAATACAATACAATACATAATACAAAATGATCAACTTACATCAAACAAAACACAGGTTTAAACAAGAAAATACATGCACAAATTGTTATATATATATATACATATACTCACTACCGTTCAAAAGTTAGGGGTCACATAAAAATGTCCTTGTTCTTGAAAGAAAAGCACATTTATTTTGTCCTTTAAAATAACATCAAATTGATCAGAAATACAGTGTAGACATTGTTGATGTCGTAAATTGCTATTGTGCTGGAAACAGCTGATTTTTTATGGAATATCTACATAGGCGTACAGAGGCCCATTATTAGCAAACATCCCTCCCGTGTTCCAATGGCATGTTGTGTTAGCCTTTTTAAAATGACAAACTTGAATTAGCTAATTGATCATTAGAACACCCTTTTGCAATTATGTTACTACAGCTGAAAACAGTTGTGCTGACTAAAGAAGCAATAAAACGGGCATTTTTTAGACTAGTTGAGTATTTGGAGCATCAGCATTTGTGGGTTTGATTACAGGCTCAAAATGGCCAGAAACAGAACTTTCTTCTGAAACTCGTCAGTCTATTCTTGTTCGGAGAAATGAAGGTTATTCCATGTGAGAAATTGCCAAGAAACTGAAGATCTCGTACAACGCTGTGTACTACTCCCTTCACAGAACAGCTCTAACCAGAATAGAAAGAGGAGTGGGAGGCCCCGGTACCACAACTGAGCAAGAGGACAAGTACATTAGAGTGTCTAGTTTGAGTAAGACGCCTCCACAAGTCCTCAACTGGCAGCTTCATTGAAGGGAGAAAGGGCCCCTGTGTTGAGGATCAGTGTGGCGGATGTGTTGTTACCAACCTTTACCACCTGGGTATGGCCTGTCAGGAAGTCCAGGATCAAGCTGCACAGGGAGGTGTTTAGTCCCAGGATCCTTGGCTTATTGATGAGCTTTGAGGGCACAATGGTGTTGAACGCTGAGCTGTAGTCAATGAATAGCATTCTCACATAGGTGTTCCTTTTGTCTATGTGGAAAAGAACAGTGTGGAGTGCAATAGAGATTGCATCATCTGTGGATCTATTGGGGTTGGTATGCAAATTGGAGTGGGTCTAGGGTTTCTGGGATAATGGTGGTGATGAGACATGACCAGCCTTTAAAAGCACTTCATGGCTACAGACGTGAGTGGTACGGGTCGGTAGTCATTTAGGCAGATTACCTTGTGTTCTTGGGTACTGGGACTATGGTGGTCTGCTTGAAACATGTTGGTATTACAGACTCAGACAGGGAGAGGTTGAAAATGTCAGTGAAGACACTTGCCAGTTGGTCAGCGTATGCTCGCAGTACACGTCTGGCCCTGCAGCCTTGTGAATGTTGACCTGTCTAAAAGGTCTTACTTACATTGGCTGCGGAGAGCATGATCACACAGTCTTCCTGGAGCTGGTGCTCTCATGCATGTTTCAGTGTTATTTGCCTCAAAGCGAGCATAGAAGTAGATAGCTTGTCTGGTAGGCTTGTGTCACTGGGCAGCTCTTGGCTGTGCTTCCATTCGTAGTCTGTAATGGTTTGCAAGCCCTGCCACATCTGATGAGCGTCAGAGCCGGTGTAGTACGATTCGATCTTAGTCCTGTATTGACACTTTGCCTGTTTGATGGTTCGTCGGAGGGCATAGCGGGATTTGTTATAAGTTTCCGGGTTAAAATCCCGCTCCTTGAAAGCGGCAGCTCTAGCCTTTAGCTCAGACTGGAATATGTCATCGATGCACTTATTGATAAAGCCAATGACTGATGTGATGTACTGCTCAATGCCATTGGAGGAATTCCGGAACCCATTCCAGTCTGTGCTAGCAAAACGTCCTTTAGCTTAGCATCTGCTTCATCTGACCACTTTTTTTATTGATCTCGTCACTGGTGATAGTGTCGTCGTTCAGCCACGACTCCGTGAAGCATAAGATATTACAGTTTTGAATGTCCCGTTGGTAGTTTAATCTTCTGCGTAGATCATTGATTTTATCCTCCAAAGATTGCACGTTTGCTAGCAGAATGGAAGGAAGTGGAGGTTTATTCGATCGCCTACTATTTCTCAGAAGGCAGCCCGCCCTCTGGCCTCTTTCTCCACCTCCTCTTCACGCAAATCATGGATATCTGGGTCTGTTCCCAAAAAAGCAGTACATTGTTCGCGTCGGGCTCGTCAGACTCGTTAAAAGGAAAAAAAGGATTCTGCCAGTCCATGGTGAGTAATCGCAGTCCTGATGTCCAGAAGTTATTTTCTGGTCATAAGAGATGGTAGCGGAAACATTATGTACAAAATAAGTAAAATACTATAAGTCACAATAAATAAGTCACAAACAATGCAAATAAACTTTTTTTTAAAACAATCGGTGGGGGACACGTAAAACGTCTGGCTTCTGCTCCGGTGCCATTTTTCAAACATGGTCTCACGTCTGCTGCAGGCGCAGTTGATGAGCTTATTTCTCAAGTCAGTTATTCGAATGGAGCTAGCTAGGGTGTTCATGTTTCCATGTTTCAAACGTATTATCTCAAAAGCCATTGAAATGGCAGCAGCGATATGTCAACCAGCACATTAATGAGCATGAAATACGACTTTCCTCAGTACGAAATCCTTGACGACTCACTGTGCTGTGAGACTCAGCAGGCTCATGGGGCTGATTTCGCTGACCCAAATGTCAGTCGTGAAGCTAATAGCAGTGACTCTATTACTGTGTAAGTCCGGTAGGGCAACATTTGAAAAATAGCACACTTAGTAACGTTAGTGTGTACCGGTACTCAACCAGTCGGCAAAAGCCAAATTGATTCTGTATTGACATATTTTCAACCAATTGATCTTGAAATTGTTATTTATGTCAACATAATCCAATACTTCCAGATCTCCTTCAGTTATTTTATTTGAAAGGACTGACTTTTTTTAGTTTGAGACTTATTTTTCTAGATGAAGTCAAGAAAGGTCTTGTTGATCGCTTTACAAATAAAAGATGATGAGGGGGTACACAAAGCAAGACAGTCCCTCTGCCCTGGACAGATGCATTCTCCCAAGTATAGAAAGATCCCTTTGTAGCAAATTATTAACTATTTTCTTGGTTTTCTTAATTTTAGTAGAGAAATTTATTGTTTGATAAGTGTCTTTTTGATAGATCTTCCTAAGTATTTAACAGTCCTTTACAGGAATATTTCATTATCCTCAGTCATATAAACATTTCACATTTAGAAACGTTTAGTTTTTTTCCAGATGCAATAGAGAATGCAGTGATAGCATTAAGGGCATGGGCAACCTGGTCTTTGTTTATAAAAGAGAAAAAAAACTATCGTCAGCCAGTTGGTAAATTCAGATTTCTCTGTTAAAAAGGGATAAACCATGCAGATATGCAATATTCAGAATATCTAGAAATAGAAGTTCCACTACCAAAATGAATAAAAAGGGCAAAATTGGGCATCCCTGTCATACACTTCTGTTGATAATGAATCTTTTGGATGTACAGAATTAAGGTTTAGTATCACAGAACTATTTATATCTTTGTAAAACATGCGAATGACTTTGATACAATTTTCACCGAAACCAAAAAGTATAAGAGGCCGAAAGAAAAATGTATGTTCAATTGTGTCAAAGGCTTTACAGAAGTACAAAAATAAAACACCATCTGAATCAATTGCATCTGAATAATCTAAAAGGTGCAAGACTAAACGATTGTTGGAGGTTGTGACGGCCCTTCATAAATCCTGTTTGAGTCTCATTTATAATGGTATGTATTCCTTTCTTTAATATGTTGGCACAAACCAGAGCAATCAATTTGTAATCAATATTTAATAAAGTAATTGTGTCTCCAATTGTCAATGAGAGAAGGGTCTTCGGAATCAGTGAAATAAGGCCCTTTCATAGTGGAGACCGTTTCACCATTTTCGGTGCAATCTTAAACCATATAAACAATGGGGTCTTCTAGTAACTCCCAAAGCCGTCTATAGAATTCAACTGACAGGCCATCAGTGCCAGGTGATTTCCCTTTTTTCGTTGAATTCAGAGCCTCTCTAATTTCTTTGATTGAAACAGGTGAATTGCAATCTGAGTGGAAATCATCCTCAATTACAGGGCCATAACTCTGAATGTGGTAAATTTAAGCTTTCACAACCATCTTCCTGAAATTGTGAGTTGTAAAGGTTTTCATATAAGGAATTGACAAATGTTGATATTGTAATGGGATCTTTACATAGTACATCATTCATGTTGAGTGCCGTTATTGTTGTTTCTCTTTTCAAATGCAAAAAAAAATAACTGCTGTTTCTTTCCCCCTCTTCAATACATTTAGCTCTTGATCTGTGTAAAGTTGTTTGAATTCTAGTTGTAAAGATTAAATACAAACTCTTCTTCTTGAGATAGATTATCTTTCATAAAAAACTGTCAAGCTTTGCTCATCAAATCTTTTTTCCAAAAGGTTCTTCAGCTCTTTGGCACATTTAATGGCCACTCTGACTTTCTATTATAGAATTCCATCTACTTCCATGACCCAAGTCTTTTCTTACAGAAATATGTTTGGCTAACGATTTGATGTTTCCAATGAGAGTAGTATCTTTAAGAAGTGTGTTTCATTTCCAATATCCTCAAATACCTTTAGAATTTTTAGTAGCTTGTAAATTCAGGGAAATGAATGATGACCAAACCAAATGATGATCTACATCTATAACATACTGTAACAAAAAGGGGGAAATTAGGAATAAATCTATTCTAGATTTTCGTGACATAGTCGGTCCAGGTATAACCCTTTGCATCCGGATTGAAAAAACACCAGGCATCATCAACAGAGAGATCCTTGCATAATGTTGTAATGATATTATTTTGAGAGCTTTGACTCATTCTAGGAGTAAAAATTATCAGCAGAGTCATCAGGTGTTTCGTTAAAATCTCATGAGAGAATTAGAAAAGCCTCTGAGTAATTGTTGCATAAATCCTGTAATTTTCTGGTAAATTGGGCTAAAAGGGTCTTATTTGGAGCATGTGAGTTACAATACAGATGATGAAAATAGCATTGTCAAGTTTAACCGTTACTATGACCCATCTGCCATCCTGTGAAGATGTGGATTCTAGAATGTTGCCTTTAAACTTGTGGATAAGCGTCAAACACCAGCAGAATGGTTTGATCCATGACCGAAATAGGCCATGACTGAAATAGGCCATGACTGAAATAGGCAATGTCTTCCAAAATTTCAAGTCACTTTACACAAATGAGTTTCCCGAAGAAAAACTAAATCTGGATTACTGCGTTTACAATATAAAAATTTGGCTTTCTTTTTGTAAGATCTCTCAAACCCCTAGCATTCAGGCTAACGATATTGAGAGAGTTGAAAAAAAAACTCCTGCATTAAAAAATAAAGAGACAAACTAGACAGATGTAGTAATGTGACCAATAAAACAAACAGTAAACATTGAGAGGGTTAATCGGACAGAAAACGACACTCAGTTGAGGTAGCGGTGGTTAACAGTAAAACAAATCCCTTTTCTTTTTTGGGTTGGCAAGTGTTCATAAATTGTAGTTCGAACTGTAAATTTACTCGTGGCAGTACAGTAAATGTACTCTTGGCAGTACTCACAGTTCAAGTGTGGTTAATGTCAGAGCTAGCCAGTACTCTTTCTTCCTTCGGTGAATGCATGTTCCCTTGAACCCAGCCTTTTTCCCCCTCTTGTCGTACTTTCTGTATAATTGGCCACAGTTTCTCCCTGGCAGTCTGATCCTGCGGGATCAGAGCCTATTTGATGCGGAGCTTCTTCTCGTACAGAAACGTGTGTCCCCTTGGCCATTTTCCAGATGATGTCCCTGTAGTGGCGCATAGTGAAGCGCAGGAAGACATTGCGAGGGGGTCCATCAGATTTTCGTTTCCCAAGTCGATGAACCACGTCGATCACGTTTCTTAGCTTGTCTTTGATGCACGGAGCCACCTTTCCCAGGATATTAATGACTGCTTCCCTAATGTCCTCTCCCTCTACCTCTTTTACACCTTGGATTTTCACATCCCACCTGCGAGCGTACCGTTGAAGTTCAGCTACATTCTCACACAGCTCATTATTTGGGGATTGCAGTTTCTTCAGCTCGTTCTCTAGAAACGTTATATTGTCCTTGTTCTCGTTCACAACTGTGTGAAGCTGACGGACAGTCTCTGACAAATTATCAATCTTCTTTGATGTTTCTTCAGTAGCCCGCTCTATGATGGACATTTTGGAGAACGTAGCTTCTTGTTTAGTAGTCAGGGTCTGGATTGCAGAGAAAAGTTCAGACATGGAATTGTCCTCTTTCACTTTTTTCTCCTGTGGATTTTTAATTGGGGTCAGAGGTAAAGAGGTTGCAATTGATCTCTTCCTGGTCCGTCCTGTTCTTTCTCTTGCTTGAGCTAGCGACACCTTGTGTATCCATGCTGCTCTGGCTCTCATCCGTAGCTAGCTAGTATGCCTGCAGTCTTCTGTGAAGCTTGGCTATTCCATATTTTCTTGTTTTTCTGTTGTGTTCTTCGCATTCAACTTGACACAAACTCTAAACTTGCCATATGTAGCTAAAATAAGTTATAGTTAGTTTCTTGCTACATTGATAGCCAATATTAGACTGTTAACCACCTAACCCTCAGTTGCTTGGACAAGCGAGAAAACAATCCCTCTCACAGCGACGCCATCTTGGCTCCGGAAATCGGTTCAAAGCTATGCGTTTCCCCAATGAGATGACGTGCAAATAAATACTTTTCAGGGCTGGGTTTTATTTGAATGTTACCACCCAATCCACTGGCTACAGGTTATCTATAAGTCTCTGCTAGGTAAAGCCCCGCCTTATCTGAGCACACTGGTCACCTGAGCAGCACCCACTCATAGCACACGCTCCAGCAGATATATCTCACTGGTCACCCCCAAAGCCAATTCCTCCTTTGGTCGTCTTTCCTTACAGTTTTCTGCTCGCCCATGACTGGAACAAATTGCAAAAATCTCTGAAGCTGGAGACTCACATCTCCCTCACTAGCTTTAAGCACCAGTTGTCAAAGCAGCTTATAGATCACTTCACCTGTACATAGCCCATCTGTAAACAGCCCATCTATCTACCTACCTACCTCATCCCCATACTGGTATTTATTTATTTTGCTCCTTTGCATCCTAATATCTCTACCTGCACATTCATCTTCTGCCAATCTACCATTCCAGTGTTTAATTGCTATATTGTAATTACTTCACCACCATGTCCTATTTATTTCCTTAACTTACCTCATTTGCACTCACTGTATATAGACTTTTTGTTTTCTTTTGTTCTACTGTATTATTGCCTGTATGTTTTGTTTATTCCACGTATAACTCTGTGTTGTTGTATGTGTCGAATTGCTACGCTTTATCTTGGCCAGGTCGCAGTTGCAAATGACAACTTGTTCTCAACTAGCCTACCTGGTTAAATAAAGGTGAAATAAAATAAATAAATAAATGGCATGTTTATTACTCAGAAACTCCTGAAGTGTTCTTCCTCTTCACAAGTCTCAACATCCATTTGGGCGCCTGAGCCATGGAGCAAATTAAAATAGGAGGTGCATACTTATGTTTGTGCACCTCCACTTTTTTACCAGATAATTATCATAATACATGGGATAATTTGTTAATTGAAAAAAAAGACCATTTTATAAAATGATATGATTGCATTTTGCAACCCTGCTCCCGCTGTTGCCCCAAGATGAATGATTTTGACCACTTAAGTTTGGCTTCGTTTGACTTGCGTTATAGTATACAGTCATGGCCAAAAGTTGAGAATGCTCCAAATATAAATTTTCACAAAGTCTGCTGCCTCAGTTTGTATGATGGCAATTTGCTTATACTCCAGAATGTTATGAAGAGTGATCAGATTAATTGCAATTATTTGCAAAGTCCCTCTTTGTCATGCAAATGAACTGAATCCCCCAAAAACATTTCCACTGCATTTCAGCCCTGCCACAAAAGAACCAGCTGACATGTCAGTGAACCTCTCGTTAACATAGGTGTGAGTGGTGACGAGGATAAGGCTGGAGATCACTCTGTCATGCTGATTGAGTTCAAATAACAGACTGGAAGTTTCAAAAAGGAGGGTGGTGCTTGGAATCATTGTTCTTCTGTCAATCATGGTTACCTGCAAGGAAACATATGCCATCATCATTGCTTTGCACAAAAAGGGCTTCACAGGCAAGGATATTGCTGCCAGTAAGATTGTACCTAAATCAACCATTTATCGGATCATCAAGAACTTCAAGGAGAGCAGTTCAATTGTTGTGAAGAAGGCTTCAGGGCACCCAAGAAAGTCCAGCAAGCGCCAGGACTGTCTCCTAAAGTTGATTCAGCTGCGGGATCGGGGCACCAACAGTACAGAGCTTGCTCAGGAATGGCAGCAGGCAGGTGTGAGTGCATCTGCACGCACAGTGAGGCAAAAACTTTTGGAGGATGGCCTGGTGTCAAGAAGGGCAGCAAAGAAGCCACTTCTCTCCAGGAAAAACATCAGAGACAAACTGATATTCTGCAAAAGGTACAGGGATTGGACTGCTGGTGGACAAACAAAAACCCACAAATTCTGACAAACTCCAAGCATTGATTATGCAAGAATGGGCTGCCATCAGTCAGGATGTGGTCCAGAAGTTAATTGACAGCATGCCAGGGTGGATTGCAGAGGTCTTGAAAAAGAAGGGTCAACACTGCAAAAATTGACTTTGCATCAACTTCTGGTAATTGTCAATAAAAGCCTTTGACACTTATGAAATGCTTGTAATTATACTTCAGTATTCCATAGTAACATCTGACAAAAACAATCTAAAGACACTGAGGCAGCAGGCTTTGTGAAAACTAATATTTGTGTCATTCTCAAAACTTTTGGCCATGACTGTACACCCCTCCCCCAAGCTCACCTGAATGTCTGGATCCAAAAACTGGAACACAGGAGTACCGCTCCCCACATGACAGCTCTCTTCGTGACAGCTCTCTTCATGATAGCTCTCTTCATGACAGCTCTCTTCATGCCTGCTCTCCTCATGCCTGCTCTCCTCATGCCTGCCTGCAAAGAGAGCGAGCAGAGGGTTAGTGAGTTGAAACAAAGGCAGTGGAAGTATAGCATATCACTGCACCGAGCCACATAGGCAAAAATGACAGAGCACGGCACAGACACCTACCTGAATTAACAGAGTCCCTGTCAGTCCCAGAGTCCCTATTAGTAGGGGAAGGCTCTGGAGTGTAGAATATATCTGGGGCTGAGGTGTTCTCCACATCCTGCACACACACACGACACAGTTATTAAACTTCCGAAGCATTCAGACAGAGTATGATATTCTACTTCTTTCACTCTCAGTGCTCCTACCTCGGGGGCAGTATCCTCCAGGTCGATGTTGCTAGGATACATGTTCTGCACCATGACGATAAGAGCCAGCAGGTCAGACGAGGTGAGGGTACTAGCGTTACGACTATGGGGGAGAGGAGAGGGGTGGATAGAAAGGTACTCAGAGCATGTTTGGGGGTCAATTCAAGTCACTCAATTCAGGAAGTGATTTGAATTTAGAATTCAGATTTTTTTTTTTTTTTTTTAAATAGCTCCACCTTTTCAGTTTATTGAGAAAGCATTGAAAATGAATGCAACTGAATTGGAATTTCAGTTAATTTCCTGATTTGACCCCAACCCTGATTCAGAGGCACCTCCCTCTGTACGTGATTTGCAATGTCATTTTATGTGAAAATGCTCTTTATTATGTGAAAAAGTGACATTACAGTGGCCCGTCAACCTTGAGTAGAAAGCGTGTAGGTTTGTGAGAATAGTAATGGACAGTAACCTGGAATAGAAGGCTAGTAGTTTGGTCTTAATAGTAATGGACAGTAACCTGGAATAGAAGGCTAGTAGTTTGGTCTTAATAGTAATGGACAGTAACCTGGAATAGAAGGCTAGTAGTTTGGTCTTAATAGTAATGGACAGTAACCTGGAATAGAAGGCTAGTAGTTTGGTCTTAATAGTATTGGACAGTAACCTGGAATAGAAGGCTAGTAGTTTGGTCTTAATAGTAATGGACAGTAACCTGGAATAGAAGGCTAGTAGTTTGGTGTGCACCAGTATGAATGCATGGAGGACCTCCTCTCCTGCTCTCTCCACACTACTGTTGATCTGCTGCACCAAGCGACGCTCCAGAAACTCTATACACTGTTCACATAGAGTAGGATGGATCAACCTCTCTACTGCCTGATGGAGGGAGACAGAGACATATGTTGTATATACAGTACCAGTCAAAAGTTGACACACCTACTCATTCAAGGGTTTGTCTTTATTTTTACTATTTTTCACATTGTAGAATAATAGTGAAGACATCAAAACTATGAAATAACACATATGGAATCATGTAGTAACCAAAAAGTGTTAAACAAATCAAAATATATTCTATATTTGAGATTCTTCAATGTAGCCACCCTTTGGCTTGATGACAGCTTTGTACAATCTTGGAATTCTCTCAACCAGCTTCATGAGGTAGTCACCTAGAATGCTTTCAATTAACAGGTGTGCCTTGTTCATTTGTGGAATTTCTTTCCTTTTTAATGCATTTGAGCCAATCAGTTGTTGTTTCCAGGTAGGGGTGGTATACAGAAGATAGCCCTATTTGGTAAAAGACCAAGTCCATATTATGGCAAGAACAGCTCAAATAAGCAAAGAGAAACAACTGTCCATCATTACTTTAAGACATAAAGGTCAGTCTATGCTGAACATTTCAAGAACTTTTAAAGTTTCTTCAAGTGCAGTCATAAAACCCATCAAGCGCTATGATGAAACTGGCTCTCATGAGGACTACCACAGCAAAGGAAGACCCAGAGTTACCTCTGCTGTAGAGGATACATTCATTAGAGTTACCAGCCTCAGAAATTGCAGCCCAAATAAATGCTACAGAGTTCAAGTAACAGACACATCTCAACATCAACTGTTCAGAGGAGACTGCGTGAATCAGGCCTTCATGGTCGAATTGCTGTAAATAAACCACTACTAAAGGACACCAATAAGAAGAAGAGACTTGCTTGGGCCAACAAACATGAGCAATGGACATTAGACCGGTGGAAATCTGTCCTTTTGTCTGAATTCCAAGAGTGTGCAAAGCTGTCATCAAGGCAGTGGGTGGCTACTTAGAAGAATCTCAAACATAATATATTTTGATTTGTTTAACCCTTTTTTGGTTACTACAGGATTCCATATCTGTTTTTTCATAGTGTTGACATCTTCACTATTATTCTACAATGTAGAAAATAGTAAAAAATAAAGAGAAACCCTTGAATGTGGTGTGTCCAAACTTTTGACTGGTACTGTATGTTGTCGTGTAGGTCAAAACTACATTTCCACATTGGGGAGAAGAGTGAGTATAGTACAGTTTACAGTACAATTTCCTCCACATTATAAACTGTGTGGTTCGAGGCCTGAATGCTGATTGGCTGACAGCCATGGTATATCAGACATATACTACAGGTATGACAAAAACATTTATTTTTACTGCTCTAATCACATTGGTAACCAGTTTATAATAGCAATAAGGCACCTCAGGGGTTTGTGGTGTATAGCCAATATATTTATTTTATTTATCCGTTATTTTACCAAGTAAGTTGACTGAGAACACGTTCTCATTTGCATCAACGACCTGGGGAATAGTTTCAGGGGAGAGGAGGGGGATGAATGAGCCAATTGTAAACTGGGGATTATTAGGTGACCGTGATGGTTTGAGGTTCAGATTGTGAATTTAATATACCACAGCTAAGGGCTGTATCCAGGCTCTCCGCAGTGCGTCGTGACTAAGAACATCCCTTAGCTGTGGTATATTGGTCATATACCACACCCCATCTGGCCCTATTGTTTAATTCTACTGTACCTCTACTAAAAAGCTCTGGTCCTGCTCTTGGAGGCGGCTGTAGGTCTCCAGGAGATTCTGTAGATATTTCCATAGATTGGTCCTCTGCTCTGTGTCCTGAGGACGCAGCCTGGAGAGAAACCACAAAGCCCATTAGGACACAAGTCCATCTGTCACACACAAACACAGCTCTAATGAACTTCATAAGGTAAGAGTCATGTCATACTCTTTCCTGATCAGGGTGCTGCTGAGGGTAACCATGCCGAAGAGGACCTCAATCATCTTCTTCATCACGTAAATCTTCCTCTTCAGATCCTCCTCGCCCTCTTCTCTGTCTCCGTTCACAGCGATGTACAGACACTCCTCAAACTGTCAATCAACATCTCAATCAGTCAATACTTCCATCAATCAAATAATCAATAACTCAATCACCCCTAATCAGTTCCCATTCACACACAGCGATGTACCACACGTCCCAAGCTCTTTATTAACACAACTGAGAGGCTTGGATTGGTGTAAGGAATATGGAGGATGCTCCTCCTAGTTTGTTGGAAGACTCACATGGCTAACAACTATCTAGTCCTTTGAGATCCGTGAACACCGGAAGGCGTAGGGGCAAGAAGCAGAAAAGAGAGTCATTTGGTCTGAATGGAACTGCTGTTGGCTATTGGCCACGTCATCGTAACCCATTTACAGAGCCACACCGTCTGATCCCATGACTACTGCGAGGTTCAGGCAGGCTCACATGATGTGAAGCTTTACTGAACAGCAGGCTTTCACTTTTACTACAGCACAGTAGAGGAACTGTAATTGAGTGGCTTATGCGCTCAAATGAGTTGTAGGGGAGAGTGGGGTAAGTTTTGATTTTTTTTTACATTCAGCATCACTCTGTCAAGGGAAATATAGTATTTTTTCTAACAAAGATACTGTAGCTACATACACTACCGTTCAAAAGTTTGGGGTCACATAGAAATGTCCTTGTTTTTGAAAGAAAAGCATATTTTTTGTCCATTAAAATAACATCAAATTGATCAGAAATACAGTGTAGACATTGTTAATGTTGTAAATGACTATTGTAGCTGGAAACGGATCATTTGTAATGGAATATCTACTTAGGCATACAGAGGCCCATTATTAGCAACCATCCCTCCTGTGTTCCAATGGCATGTTGTGTCCAAGTTAATAATTGTAAAAGGCTAATTGACCATTAGAAAACCCTTTTGCAATTATGTTCGTTTTCAGCTGAGCTGTTGTTCTGATTAAAGAAGCAATAAAACAAACCTTCTTTAGACTAGTTGAGTATCTGGAGCATCAACATTTGTGGGTTTGATTACAGGCTCAAAATGGCCTGAAAATAATAACTTTATTTTGAAACTTGTTAGTCTATTCTTGTTCTGAGAAATTAAGTCTATTCCATGTGAGAAATTGCCAAGAAACTGAAGATCTCATACAATGCTGCGTACTACTCCCTTCTAACCAGAATAGAAAGAGGAGTGGGAGGCCCCGGTGCACAACTGAGCAAGAGGACAAGTGCATTAGCGTGTCCAGTTTGAGAAACAGACACCTCACAAGTCCTCAACTGACAGCTTCATTAAATAGTACAATTTACCATGGGTATGGGGTAAGTTGAGTTGCTGGACAGGGTGCATTAAGCCACCTACACATTTCTGTACTGAATAAAACATTACCACTACCTTTTTAAAACCATGTTAATGGTTAATTTCCCAAACCCAATTACTTTTTTGTATTTTAATCATATTGTAACACAGGCGTAACACCTAACAAACACTTTGACCTTTTTAAAACACTTGTAACATAGGCCAGGCCCTGTTGTTACCTCATATCACAACGCCTGGGAAGAAAACACTTCAATTTACTCAACTTGCCATGGGCTCAACCATTGGCTCAACTTATCCCAAGGCAAATATTTTGACTATATACAGTGGGGAGAACAAGTGTTTGATACACTGCTGATTTTGCAGATTTTCCTACTTACAAAGCATGTAGAGGTCTGTAATTTTTTATCATAGGTACACTTCAACTGTGAGAGACTGAATCTAAAACAAAAATCCAGAAAATCACATTGTATGATATTTAAGTAATTAATTTGCATTTTATTGCATGACATAAGTATTTGATCACCTACCAACCAGTAAGAATTCCGGCTCTCACAGACCTGTTAGTTTTTCTATAAGAAGCCCTCCTGTTCTCCACTCATTACCTGTATTAACTACACCTGTTTGAACTCGTTACCTGTATAAAAGACACCGGCCACACACTCAATCAAACAGACTCCAACCTCTCCACAATGGCCAAGACCAGAGAGCTGTGTAAGGACATCAGGGATAAAATTGTAGATCTGCACAAGGCTGGGATGGGCTACAGGACAATAGGCAAGCAGCTTGGTGAGAAGGCAACAACTATTGGCGCAATTATTAGAAAATGGAAGAAGTTCAAGATGACGGTCAATCACCCTTGGTCTGGGGCTCCATGCAAGATCTCACCTCGTGGGGCATCAATGATCATGAGGAAGGTGAGGGATCAGCCCAGAACTACACGGCAGGACCTGGTCAATGACCTGAAGAGAGCTGGGACCACAGTCTCAAAGAAAACCATTAGTAACACACTACGCCGTCATGGATTAAAATCCTGCAGCTCACGCAAGGTCCCCCTGCTCAAGCCAGCGCATGTCCAGGCCCATCTGAAGTTTGCCAATGACCATCTGGATGATCCAGAGGAGGAATGGGAGAAGGTCATGTGGTCTGATGAGACACAAAAATAGAGCTTTTTGGTCTAAACTCCACTCGCCGTGTTTGGAGGAAGAAGAAGGATGAGTACAACCCCAAGAACACCATCCCAACCGTGAAGCATGGAGGTGGAAACATCATTCTTTGGGGATGCTTTTCTACTAAGGGGACAGGAAGACTGCACCGTATTGAAGGGAGGATGGATGGGGCCATGTATAGCGAGATCTTGGCCAACAACCTCCTTCTCTCAGTAAGAGCATTGAAGATGGGTCGTGGCTGGGTCTTCCAGCATTACAACGACCTGAAACACACAGCCAGGGCAACTAAGGAGTGGCTCCATAAGAAGCATCTCAAGGTCCTGGAGTGGCCTAGCCAGTCTCCAGACCTGAACCCAATAGAAAATCTTTGGAGGGAGCTGAAAGTCCGTATTGCCCAGCGACAGCCCCAAAATCTGGAGAAGGTCTGTATGGAGGAGTGGGCCAAAATCCCTGCTGCTGTGTGTGCAAACCTGGTCAAGAACTACAGGAAACGTATGATCTCTGTAATTGCAAACAAAGGTTTCTATACCAAATATTAGGTTCTGCTTTTCTAATGTATCAAATACTTATGTCATGCAATAAAATGCAAATTAATTACTTAATCATACAATGTGATTTTCTGGATTTTAGATTCCGTCTCTCACAGTTGAAGTGTATCTATGATAAAAAATTACAGACCTCTACATTCTTTGTAAGTAGGAAAACCTGCAAAATCGTCAGTGTATCAAATACTTGTTCTCCCCACTGTAAGCCCACATAGTTACAAGAATGCACTTTCATGCTAAGTTTGAGACCTCATATTGATTCTTATTGAGACTCCAACTGATGTATAGAACAATCGTAAAAATATCTGCTTTGGTATAGAAACAAGCATCACCAAACCTCTACCTGATAAATTCATTTACACTTACTACTTTTTCCATGTGGTTTCTTCCTTCACAGAATCCATGAAATGATGACCTCTTCCTAAATATATGGCCAATTGATACATTTTATGTATGGTTTCCTAGAAACAAGGTTGGCTCAACTTACCCCACTCTCCCCTACACTTATTTTATGACCATTCTTTACTATGGGCATAGTTCTCTCACAAATTGCCTTGTATCTGTTGATGTGTTTTTGTGTCATGACGCAACATTAGTTTTGTGTGTGTGTGTGTATTACCTGATGTAGCACATAGGTGTGATTGTTCTCAGTACTAAAGGATGTATAGCTGTCTCCCAGTCTGTCCACCATGGTACTGCAGGAGATGATGATGGGGGCAAACAGAGTGTTGATGCTGTCCTCAAATGCTGGTGGCTGGGAGGGATGGAAAGAGACACTCAACCATATCCTTCACCGGAATCTCTCCTCATAACCCCAATAATCTGCTCTGGAATGACCATGAGGGATTATGGTACTACATGAACCAGCCAACATGTCTACAACCCCTGTCGGACAGACCAGAGAGTTCAGCAAGTCACAGAAACGTGATATGAATGAGGTCACTGGGGATATTTGGGTTAATCCATATATGCAATATGCTATCATTGCTTCTATATTTATGTAATAGACAAGATGACTTGAACCATCCTGTATCCCTCGCCCGCTCCAGTCTTACCTTCTCCCCCTCTTCCTGTGACGCGCCATACTGCTCCTGGATGTTGAGTTCAAACTCTGGGTCTGTCCAATAGAAGAGGACCTCAGCGCTCTCGCTGGCTATCAGCAGACACTTCATAGTGGGATCTTATCTGTAGCAATCAACCATACCAGCACTGTTGTCATCTGCAGAATATGCAGGTTTTGTTTTATTTTTTATTTAACTAGGCAAGTCACAGTAAGCTTACAGTTTGAAACGTTCTTTGCCCTACACACAGCCCTTAAATAGGCTAAGCAAATGATTCGTAAGAAGCTCATTTTTTGCCATATTACAGGAAACCACAGAACAACATTACACTGCAATTGGATAGAAATTAGCCTTCATGTAAAGATAGATTTATAATGGAGTTACCACATTTGTGATTAATCCTTTGTATTATCTTGGAAAACAGAATAACAGTGTTTGTATAACTGGTTCTACTTACATAGCTGGTATGAGGGAATAACATAAATTATTCTCATATCAACAATGTATGTGGAATTCATGAAGAGGACAAACCACTTACAATTTTCTACTGGACTCATAATTTAATTAATTCTCTGATAAATGTATTTGTAGAGCGGTCATATGATGAAGAGCATGATAAATAAGAAGAGCACCAAGCCTTGCCAAACTCTATCATGCAACACGAGTCAAACATCCAGACTATGCGGATTGTCTTCAGTGATCACCAACGCATGGCTGACAGGTCGGACCCCAAACCATCACAGGGGTAGCGCAACGTAAAATATAGCGTTTACCCATATGGGACTTCGAAGTTTGCCTTCTAACGCCCATACAATAACATTATAAATATGTCATGCACATAGCTGACATTAGCCTATTCTATAGGCATATTCAACGTGACAAATATGTTTTACACAATTCATTTCTATTAGGATATTCTTGCACCCATCAGTAGGCTACAATAACAACATGTTACACAAAGTAACTTTCCTGTGGCCTATCAGTTATGCATCATATTTACCCCTCCGTGATTTCCACCAGTTTAATCAGATGTTGTTCAAATGTACCTCTTCGTTCGAAACCCTTAGCTTTCCGATTATAAACGATCATACTTTGAAACTCTATCGCAACATTTCTCAACTCAGCTTCCGTGGTGAATCTTGGAGCCGAATCATGTGACACTAACAGCGGAAGCTAAGCTCCTCCTAGATATATCACTCTAAATTAAACGCAGGTCTATGATCAGTTTTCCCTCCTGATGCGTTCTCTTAGAAACGGCGAAGGTAAAAGAAAACTGACTAGAGATCAGTATTTAGTTTTTGACGTTGGTTCCCAGACGGTGAAAGGATAATCCTTTAAAAACATTTTTTAAGGGTAATCTTTTCATTGGGGGTAGATAATTAGGTGAGTTAAAGTCATGTGCTGAAGACTAGACTAAAGCACATGATTCTGACACAGTTGTAATGATCTGGTATTCATTGAATGTATTATGGTGTTGTGTGTCTTTGGTGTGTGTGTGTGTGCGTGCGTGTGTACATACGTGTGTGCATGGAGAGAGATTTCATGTGTCATTCACTTACTTCCTTTTGAGATTCATAGGCCTACATTATTGTATCACATGAGATAAGTAGCCTAGCCTACATATTGAGCAGAATCATTTGTTTCATTGTCAAGACAGGCACATCATTATTATTAGAAAGGATGTTCAGAGTTATACAAATTTAACCCTGATTATGCAACTATCTTTGAGCAAAGTAAAAGAAACACACACACATGTACGCACACACACACACACACACACACACACACACACACACACACACACACACACACACACACACACACACACACACACACACACACACACACACACACACACACACACACACACACACACACAAATGGAGATCTTGTGGAATTTTGGAATGTTCCTTTTTCCTTAAAAAAAAAAAGGCTCTTAAAAGTTTATAAATTAATGGGCAGAACAAATCTGAGCCTGTGGGGACATTCTAGAATACTCTGAATAGTCTGAGTTTGGCTTCTGGCAGACCATTCATGTTTCTGGGTCTAGCTACTAATCTGTACAATCAGTTTCCAGCGGCTGGACGTTCATGGAAGTTTTTTTTAAGCTGACTACTGTATACACAGAGTAAACATAGCAAAGGGGCCTGCAGAAATCCTTACATGTTTCAAAATGGATCACAGAGTATAAACAGTGTGTGTGTGTGTGTGTGTGTGTGTGTGTGTGTGTGTGTGTGTGTGTGTGTGTGTGTGTGTGTGTGTGTGTGTGTGCGCTCGTGCACACGCGCACATATTTGTGTGTGTGTTCTTCAAAATGGATCACAGCGTATAAACAGAGTTAGCCAGGGTATGGTTACAGCTACCTCTGTTAAAGAGTCGCTGTCACGCAAAGGTATCTAGAACAACGGTATCCAGAACAAAGGTATCCAGAACAACTGTGTAGTGTCCTAAACCGCGCCACCATCAGATTGGGTCAAAAGAAACGGCGCACAGAGGTCAATATCACAAAATACTGGTTTAGAAGAAGCTGAGCTGTCCAAACAAAAGTTTCCCAGAATTTCCTGATGAGAGCACTGGATAAGATTCTGCTAAATGGTCAGAGCGTCAGTTCAGAAGTATGGTTTGGATGGATCAGAATCAGATCTGGAAGGGCAACACATAACACATAACACACACTTACGTCCGTCCATGAGCTCTAGGCTTAACGTTCACTTCAACACTCTACAGACAATATTTCTTACTCTGTGAAGTCTTTTCTGTTTAGCACTGTTTCCTTTGTGCACTTCATTATTTTATTCAATGAATTCAGCCATGAGAAATACAAAGTGTTCAACTCTAAATAGCCATGTTCTTGGCATAAACATATGTGTATGTGTTTGGCAGAGACAGTTGTTTGTGTCAGTTCATCCCTGTATGTGTGACAGACTACATCATGAGGATCAGGTCTTGGGAGTTGTAATCAAATGAACTGTGAAATCTCTCTGATGTTGTTTTCCTGAGAAACTCCAGTCCATTTTTCACTTTGAACATGTTTCTGGAGATCAGTGTGTGGATCAGTGTGCTTTTCTCTCTCCTTTGTGTGTGTGGGTGTATGTGTGTGTGTGTGTGTGTGTGTGTGTGGGTGTGGGTGCGTACATTTGTGCATGCGTGCATATTCTTGCTTGTATGTGTGGTATTACTTAATTTTGCACAAATAAGGTGAGTGAAGTGCTTTGATGATTTAAGGGCTGATTGTGGATACATATACTGTTGCCTTCAGACCAAAACATGCACAAAGAGAGAGAGACAGAACCCCGCTTTCTCTTACCAGGACCACTGGCTAAATTAACCAAGTGTGACTGAGTCTGGTACTCTGTTTAAAAGTAAACCCGTTTGGCCCTTTTAAGATGAACCATATGTGGGATGGAGACTGGGTTCTTCAGGCTAATTTCTGAACAGGTCTGTGATATTTATATGAAGTCACAATTCTGTACATAACGCAAGTTCAGTGATTAGGTTCATGACTCTTGAAGGACTGCCAACACAATGTCACAATTTCTAAATATTCAACATAAAAGTACACTGTTCAACAAGTATATGAACACCACATACTGTTGTACTCAAGGCCGCCTCTGACAAGCTTCCCTGGGTAGACCTCGTCACCTAAAATAAAATAATAGATATTATATTTGTTTCACAGCAGAGTAAACTCTCAACAGTAATGTGTCTGGTTTATGGTCCGCTGCTAGCCCCCCACAGCCCATACAAACCCTCTCCTCTCAAGGCCTTGATAATTAGTTGAGTAGTTATATCAGGTGTGCTGGTATAGGACTGGAACAAAAACGTGCAAGGACAAATATTGTCTATTATATTGACAGCTCTAGCAATGGAAATACATGTCTTCAAAGATGGAAGGCAGGCAAGACGAGGTGAGGTCAGATGAGACCTAGCAGTTAGAGCGTTGGGCCGGTTACCAAAAGGTTGCTGGTTCAAATCCCTGACCCAACAAGGTGAACAGAAATCTGTCGATGTGCTTTAGAGCAAGGCACTTAACCCTAATTGCTTCTGTAAGTTGCTCTGGATAAGAGCGCCTGCTAAATGACTCAAATGTAGCCAATGAGAGGGCAGATATGCATGTGAACAACAAGCCATAGATACGGGACTCATTTTTATATCTGCGTCATTATAGCATCTGGAACAGCATGGGCAACAGCATGTGCAGCACCATTGAGGCTATAACCCTTTTAAAGTAGTCAATTTTCTTCTTCTTCATCGGCTGATTGCGCCCAACTCATAGGAATCCCCACCCAGTTGACTACTTTAAAATGGTGGGAGCCCTTATCCATGCTAAAAGTCCTCTATCTATCTCTATCAAAACAGGCACAATTCTGAGGTAAAGTTGCCAAAATGCCACGTGCGTCACCTTATATCAGTACATTCATAACAATCTAACCATTTGGAAATTGATGGAAATTGACGTAAAATATATCACTAGCCACTTTAAACAATGCTACTTAATATAATGTTGACATACCCTACATTATTCATTTCATATGTATATGTATATACTGTACTCTATATCATCTACTGCATCTTTATGTAATACATGTATCACTAGCCACTTTAACTATGCCACTTTGTTTACATTCCCTACATTACTCATCTCATATGGATATACTGTACTCGATACCATCTACTGCATTTTGACTATGCCGTTCTGTACCGTCACTCATTCATATCTTTATGTACATATTCTTTATCCCTTTACACTTGTGTGTATAAGGTAGTAGTTTTGGAATTGTTAGGTTAGATTACTCGTTGGTTATTACTGCATTGTCGGAACTAGAAGCACAAGCATTTGGCTCCACTCGCATTAACATCTGCTAACCATGTGTATGTGACAAATGAAAATTGATTTGATTACTAAACATATATTTGATCAAATAAGTATCATGTAGAAAATTATCGATGACATTTTTTGTTGACCAAATTCGACATTCTCTCATTGAACTCCATATGACTGTGGGCTTATTTTTGTGGACAGATTTTGGGCGGATCAAAACTTCTCACTTGGCCTCTTCCTCTCTGGCAAGGACCAGTGTAGTGAAACACTGAATTTACCTGGTTCTGAAGCATTGGGGACCTACCCTGACCCAGCTTGGTCGGGCCGAGCCTAGCCTTGCGAATGTTTCCCATCAACCACTGACCCTCCACCTCTCTCTGACAGGACAGGACTCTCCCTCTCCACAACACAGCAAAGCCTGATTCCATCTGCCCCCAAATCTGCTGGGGGCTCTGTGTGTGTGAGTGTGTGTTTCTGTGTGTGTGAGTGTGTGTTTCTGTGTGTGTCCTGGCTCTCTTTGTGAGATCTCCAGCGTGGGGACTGGAGATATGGGCGGCACTCTTTGAGGATACGTTAGTTGATTCACCGGCTGGAATGGATAGAAAGAAAGAAAGACAAGAAAAAGAAAGAGTTTGTGTATGTGTGTGTGTGTGTGTGTGTGTGTGTGTGTGTGTGTGTGTGTGTGTGTGTGTGTGTGTGTGTGTGTGTGTGTGTGTGTGTGTGTGTGTGTGTGTGTGTGTGTGTGTGTGTGTGTGTGTGTGTGTGTGTGTGTGTGTGTGTGTGTGTGTGTGTGTGTGTGTGTGTGTATGTGTGTGTGTATGTGGTGTGTGTGTGTGTGTGTGTGTGTGTGTGTGTGTGTGTGTGTGTGTGTGTGTCTCCAGGGATGTGCGTTCTGATTGCTTCCTACTGTTACCTTTCGGTCCTTTCATCCTCTCACTTTTGACTCACTAACATGTGGTCCTGTATATCCCGTCTTCCTCTTTTCGTCTATCCTCTCTCTTTTCTCCACAATCATTTACACTCAGTAACCTTGCAGAGAGGATGGAATGTTAATTTAATTCTATGGCATTTTAATGGTATTTATTCAGTAATACTATTGACGTAGACAAATCTGCTTTCACATAGTTTTAGCCATACAGTAGCTCCGCGTGAGACAGTACTATATGGGCTAACTAGATCTACTTTGCCTATAGTAGCTTACAGTAGCTACTGTAGGATTTTCCAAATAGGAATTTGCACATAAATCTACTGCATGTGTGGTTTGTTAGATCAACAAAATCCCCAAACAAAAGTAAAGCAGAATCACAATGGAAATCAAAGTTATTGTAAATATTTTATTATCGATGTATATATTTTCTTTTCCCAAAAATAATGCTCAATTGCACACTTAACACAATAAAATAATGCTATTTAAAAAAAAGGAAATATGAACAACTCTACATGAACTATGAAACACATTCAGAGGAGGAAAAATATGCTTATTACTATTTAACACACATAAAAAATGATAAAATCTACCTCTCCCAACCCTATACATACACTGGAGAATAGTTACATACCATTTACTGTACCGTCATTTTCAATTTGACTTAGGGTTCTGTTTCAGTCTTACCCAAAAGGTACCATTGAGTTCAATTTTGCTTCCTCGACATAACAAATTATTACATACAAATATACATTAGATTTAAATTACAATGATATGTAAGTAAACACTTCAAGCACGCATCATCTGTAATTAACACACTTTTATATACATTACATATTCAAATAGGATGATGATACACCGGCTAAGGGAATTCTGTACAAAACAATCCAAACTTAAAGGACAATTCCGCCACTTTTCAACATTATATTCATTATCTCCAGTCCCAAACCAGTGTCTACATATGTGAGTTTCTATGATCTGTAGCTAATAAGATAAGAAAGGTCCTAAAAAATACTTGTCGGATTAAAAGTAAAAACACTAAACCTCCAATGAGTTTCTAGCCAGAGGGAGGGTATTTTCTTCCTCCCCGTGTCACCACAAATCTCATAGTGTTTGACAAACACTGTTTGTAAAATGTTTTAGCTTTTAATGATGTCATCGGGTAGAACTTGTTCTACAAAACATAGAAATGTACCGTTTTCAAGTATGTAGACCGATGTATTGTGCTGTGAATAATGAAGATGAGGTTGAAAAGTGATGGAATTGCCCTTTAATAAGTATTTAATAATAAAAGCTAGCAGCATAATATGACTGTACATTGGACTAGACGTGTAGTGATGAGTATGCTTCTGAAATATGAATGGGAGGTTGAGTGACAAGAAGTTTTCAGTTGCAGACTGTATGTTCATATTGACCCCGCTCTGGCTGCTAGAGAGAAATACAGTAAATGCAATGTTTGTTGTTTCATATTACAGAAAAATGAACATTAAACCAGTGACCCGACCAGTAACCAGTAACCGACTCTGTCCCTTTCTTTTCTTTCTGAAGATGGATACTCTGCTGTGACGGGATTGGGTAGGTTACTTTCTTAAATGTAATCTGTTACAGTTACTAGTTACCTGTCCAAAATTGTAATCAGTAACGTTACTTTTGGATTACCCAAACTCAGTAGTGTAATCTGATTACTTTCAGTTACTTTTGGATTACTTCCCCCTTGGTGTGCCATCATAGTGTTCTCTGACTTGTGGTCAGAATTGCTACGATGGAACAAACTTAAACTTGAGACTTTTTTTTTATGTCATTGACAAAACAGAAAGGTGTCAATTTATTTTTTTCCACAAACAACCTTCCTGAATTTAAAAGTAATCCAATAAGTAATCATCTAGTTTTTCAAAAGTATCTGTAATCTGATTACAATATCTTCGCTGGTAATGTAACTGAATACATTAATAAAAAATTAAAAAATCAGATTACATGTAATCATTTACTCCCCAGCCCTGGATGTGCATCGCTGCCTTAAACTGTCATTCAGACAACAGACATACCACAAAGAGATTCCCAATTACCAATGAACCGTTTAGTTATAGATGTAAGCCGAGCTGTTTCAGAAAGCAAGATAACATGTTTTCCCTGATGGACATGGTAGACAAGGACAGGCTCATCAGCAGGGGTATTCACACACACACACACACACACACAGATAATTCAATCAGACAGCAGACATGGCTGTTGGAGCTAACACATGCCCTGCGGTTGACTGGTTGTGTTTTCTCCATGTTTTCTCTTCTTTCTGTCTAACCGTCTGCCAGGAGTTTGTGACTATCAACAACAGAGTTGAAAGGAGTTTGCGGGGGAAACAATAAGATTTGCTGGCAGATACAAAGCTGAGTGACCGTTAGTAGATCTGATGATCAAAGACATGGAAGAGAAGTATTGTTGGAGGATGATACAACCTTCTGACATAGAAGTACTGTCATAACAAAACTCAATAACCTTTTTACAAAACAATACAAAATCACATAGTAGAATAATCACTGTCCATCTCACAACACATGGGGAGTTGGTGTAGAGAGCGATTGAAAGGTATTCAGTGCAACCCTTGTTTTGGACAAAGAGCAAGCCTTTCAGAGTCAGACCAGGGACTAGGGAATAGTGATAACGAACCAGACGGTAGAAAGTAAGGGCTAGGAAGTAAGGATAAGTGGAGCGAGGGGTGAGGAGGGATGAGGGCTAGGAAGTAAGGAGAAGTGGAGCGAGGGGTGAGGAGGGATGAGGGCTAGGAAGTAAGGATAAGTGGAGCGAGGGGTGAGGAGGGATGAGGGCTAGGAAGTAAGGATAAGTGGGGTGAGGAGGGATGAGGGCTAGGACGTAAGGATAAGTGGAGTGAGGGGTGAGGAGGTGGGGTATTAGGAAATGGTGGGGGGTAGTGAGGGGTGAGGAGGTGGTCCGGTATTAGGAAATGGTGGGGGTGGTGAGGGGTGAGGAGGGGGTCCAGTATTAGGAAATGGGGGTGGTGAGGGGTGAGGAGGGGGTCCAGTATTAGGAAATGGTGGGGGTAGTGAGGGGTGAGGAGGTGGTCCGGTATTAGGAAATGGTGGGAGTGGTGATGGGTGAGGAGGGATGAGGGCTAGGGGGTGAGGGATGAGGGCTAGGGGGTGAGGAGTGTGGGGGGAGGGTGAAGGATTTCGGGGTGAAGGGTGAGGAGGAGTGTGTTGAGTATTATTTGCGGCAGGCGTAAGCGTTGATGTTCTTGATGACATAGAAGCCAATGGTCATAGGGGGCATGGCTATTGTCCTTCCCGCCCGCAGCGTCCGAGGCTTCAACTCCGGAAATGTCTCATTGTCCACCATCAACAACCTTTCTCCGTTCAACTGGACTGACCTGGAGGAAGAAAGGAGAGTGGAGTTAGAGAGATGAAGAGAGTGGAATGAGATAGAAGGGAGGGGGGAGAGAGAGGACAGGGATATGAGAGAGAAGACAGAGAGAGGGAAGGGTGGGAGAGGAGAGAGGGTTTAACTTCTGCTGGACTGGTAGGGAAGGAGTCATTCTGAGGCTGTACTTACAGTCCTCTGAAGACTAGAGGGCGCTACAGTCACATCATTGCAGCTTCTTGACACAAGAGCGGGTTTTGTGACAGATGTGATCCTTCTGATCTAGATGGAAGAGTAGCTAGGTTGGGGTTTATTCTTTCTCAATACCAGGCAATTCATGAATTGATCTGCACTCCCATGGGTGAATTCCTAGTCCAATGCAAATAACTGGCATGGAACGTATTACAAACTCATTGAACTCTGCCACAGAGAGAGAGCACTGGGAAGAATTTGGGGATTAGACTGGATGCTCATAAACAAATAGTCCTACGAAATAACACAAACATAAGTCTTCAGAAACACAATAACTTAGGCACATTTTTCAATGTTGTATTTTTACGAGTGCCAGATTCCCATAGACGTTTTCCTGTCCCGTCATCTGCGAGAGGAGGCCTGTACTAAGTCAGCGGTCCACTAGCTAACTGAAAGTGAAAGCCTAATGAATCCAATGCAATGAGGTTTTAACTTCCATGCCAAAATGACGATAAACACAGCGAAATAGCAAATGAATTACATGATTATAAATAAGGAAAAATTATGAAGACAATTTTGTAACATTTTCTCAGGGGAAAGACAACACTCAGAGTCATATATTCATCTAAATATGTGGCTCTGGCAACATCTAATTGGGAGACGTTCCGTTGGAGTCATCAGACAACTATGTTGTTGTTCTGAACAACAGAACTGTTGGTCTAATAAAGGTAGTAAGTACACCCTTACATGCACCCTATCGCCGTACATAACTCCTCCATCACTCTGAACACTCACACAGGGATTTAAAGACTTAAAAGACTCTCTCTCTCTCTCTCTCTCTCTCTCTCTCTCTCTCTCTCTCTCTCTCTCTCTCTCTCTCTCTCTCTCTCTCTCTCTCTCTCTCTCTCTCAAATTCAAGGGGCTTTATCGGCATGGGAAATATATGATTACGTTGTCAGTGAAATAGATAATAAACAAAAGTGAAATAAACAATAGAAAATTAACAGTGAACATTACACAAAAGTTCCAAAAGGATAAAGACATTTCAAATGTCATATTATGTCTTTATACAGTGTTGTAACGATGTGCAAATAGTTAAACTACAAAAGGGAAAATAAATAAATATGGGTTGTATTTGCAATGGTGTCTGTTCTCCCAACCTCTCTCTCTCACTTTCTCTCTCACTTGACACAGTGTGATAGTGTGTGTCACATAGGAGACCTCAGAACCCCGATGTGGATCTTAACTAACACCTTCATCACAGGATTTATGTTAGCTAGTTCAAGGCCCTGGGGAGCAGGGAAGTGGAATGGGAGATAAATAGAGAGAACAGAGAGAAAGAGAAAGGGGGAGAATGTAAATTACATTAAACTCCTCTAATGGTTCCATATGTTGGTCCTTTAGCAGCTCCTGGATATATATATATGTGTGTGTGTGTGTGTGTGTGTGTGTGTGTGTGTGTGTGTGTGTGTGTGTGTGTGTGTGCGTGTGTGTGTGTGTGTGTGTGTGTGTGTGTGTGTGTGTGTGTGTGTGTGTGTGTGTGTGTGTGTGTGTGTGTGCATGTGTGTGTGTGCATGAGTGGAAAAGCTAAATCCTCCAGGATGGGGAGGCAGCACTACTGATTTTCTCCCAAAAGAAACATGGCCGACAGTACTGAGCAGTACACTATGAGCAGTATGCATAGTGCTGAGACCCAGACAACCTGTAGCTATCTAAATCCAGCAAACTCAAATACACCTACATCATGCATCAACCTACTGTACGCTCACATCAACCTACTGTACGCTCACATCAACCTACTGTACGCTCACATCAACCTACTGTACGCTCACATCAATCTACTGTACGCTCACATCAACCTACTGTACGCTCACATCAACCTACTGTACGCTCACATCAACCTACTGTACGCTCACATCAACCTACTGTACGCTCACATCAACCTACTGTACGCTCACATCAACCTACTGTACGCTCACATCAACCTACTGTACACTCACATCAACCTACTGTACACTCACATCAACCTACTGTACGCTCACATCAACCTACTGTACACTCACATCAACCTACTGTACGCTCACATCAACCTACTGTACACTCACATCAACCTACTGTACGCTCACATCAACCTACTGTACGCTCACATCAACCTACTGTACGCTCACATCAACCTACTGTACGCTCACATCAACCTACTGTACGCTCACATCAACCTACTGTACGCTCACATCAACCTACTGTACACTCAAGACCCTGAATAGACCTTTTTCTTTAAGTCAACAAGTTTTACCTAACATTCACTCCAACACTGTTAGACTACAGTAACAATCGTAGAGACCCGGATTACAGTCCAGTTCGGACTGCCCCTTGAATTCACTGCAATGTTATTTGACAACAATCCTTCCATATTCCATGGAAAAAGTGAGGACAAATCTGATTAGTCATGTACACAGGTAACAGCATGCATAAAAGGTGCAGTGAAATGCTTGCATGCTAGCTCCCTCAACATTGCAGTACAATAATCAATATAAACAATAAAAAAAGTCTAATAAAAATAACAAGTAATTAGAAGGTAGTATGCAAAGTAATAAACTGACATGTACACAATAGGATTTACCATATAGATTATGAATGTGCTATGTCAAGTATGACTGTATTTACAGATATGAAATGGTTTGTGTCATGGTTGCACGGTTAAATCGATAGCATATAAAAGAACAGCAGCGTTGACTGTGTGTGGTATCACTACAGGCACACATCACAGCACTGTGGCCTCGTCCCTACTCTCTCTCCTCCTGCCCTGTCACCACAATTGTTTCACACTGTCTAAATAAAGCAATACAAAATAAGAAAGGAGGGTGGAATTACACTGTGATCTAGGACTGAGAGGACCTAATTGAGACCATAGGCTCCAAATAGGAAAGGAGAACTAGATATTTCCATGGGAACCAGAGAGCCATTGGCTGATTTACGAGATTTAATGAGACCAATATGAAAAGGAAAACGAAAGGTCATTTTGGGGCATTCGATGGATTACATTCTTTCGCACAACTGGTTAGCCTCAATTTCAAATCATCCTTGAACTTTTGTAACATTTCACTTGTTCATTTCACTTTGTTCATTTCACTTTTGTATTGGAAAATCTAGAGATTGAAAAGCACATATCTAATTTGTTTGGTCAGAGCGGCATATATACAGTCTATAGGGCCCGGCTGTTGAGTTCTAGTCCTGTTTATAGACATCTGGAGCTGCTCAAACATGAATAAAAGTCTCTACTGCCCTGTCTGTGGTCAGTGGCAGCAGCTAGAACAGCAGTTAGAGTCTAGAACAGAGCCACTGCTTACGGTTCTATTAGGCACCACTATAATCCCCTGTAACACCACTCACACATCCTCATCAGAAAACATCTGTTATTACAGCACACCCACGCACGCACACACACACACACACACTCATTAGGCTGTTATTGGAGGATCAGCCTTGTATCTGAATAACAGTCTGAGCTTAGACTGGAGAGGCCGAGAGAAGGATGGATTACTGCCAGACAGACAGCTGAAGGGACGGAGAGGGGAAAATAAGAGGTGAATGTGGAGAGCAAGTGCAACAGAGCTACTGATAGGGACTGGAGGCATTACAGGAATAGACATGGAGAGGAGAGAGGAAAAGAAGGATGAATGTGTATAGATAATCAAGAGTAATCGATGCCAGGAATGGAGAGAGAAAGGAAGCAAGAGAAAATGGGTGAATGTGGACAGAAGGAGTGTAGCAGTGCCACTGATATGGAACGGGGGAGGGGGCTTCTGCCAGTAACAGCACAAAAGAAGAGAGGAAAAAGGGGTGAATGGAGTATAGGGCCACTGGAACGAATAGAACAGCTAATCTGCGCAGAGAGCTCTGGGGGAGCAGAAGAGATCAGACCAGAACATCCCCTCTGGGAAGGCCTCTGGTACCAGCAGATGTTTCTTATCAAGGCCTTATCAATTTCAATAAACCATGACAAAGCTATTATGCTAATCGGATTTTATGGCCAATTCTCAACCACGGAGGTTTGAACGCTTGTCTTTTTATCATCCACTAGACTGTATCAAATCAAAATCAAATCAAATGTTAATGTTATTACCGCCTTATTCTACAATTGATTGACATTTTCTTTTTTTACACACATTAATCCGTTATGACAAAGCCAAAACATTTTTGCAAATGTATAAAATAATTTTAAAAACTGAAAAACCTTACCAAGCTATGCTATGAGACTCGAAATTGAGCTCAGGTGCATCCTGTTTCCATTAATCATCCTTGACATGTGTCTACAAATTGTTTGGAGTCCACCTTTGGTAAATATAATTCATTGGACATCATTTGGAAAGGCACACACCTGTCTACATAAAGTTCCACAGTTGACAGTGCATGTCAGAGCAAACACTAAGCCATGAGGTCGAAGGAATTGTCCGTAGAGCTCCGAGACAGGATTGTGTCGAGCCACAGACCTGGGTAAGGGTACCAAAAGATTTCTGTAGCATTGAAGGTCCCCAAGAACACAGTGGCCTCCATCATTCTTAAATGGAAGAAATTTGGAACCACCAAGACTCTTCCTAGAGCTGGCCGCCTGGACAAACTGAGCAATCGGGGGAGAATGTCAGGAAGGTGACCAACAACACGATGGTCACTCTTACAGAGCTCCAGAGTTCATTTGTGGAGATGGGAGAATCTTCCAGAAGGACAACCATCTCTGCAGCACTCCACCAATCAAGTCTATATGGTAGAGTGGTCAGACGGAAGTCACTCCTCAGTAAAAGGCACATGACAGCTAGCTTGGAGTTTCCCAAAATGCACCCAACGACTCTCAGGCCATGAGAAACAAGATTCTCTAGTCTGATGAATCCAAGCTTGAACTTCTTGGCCTAAATACCAAGCGTCATATCTGGAGGAAACCTGGCACCATCCCTACGGTGAAGCATGGTGGTGGCAGCATCATGCTGTGGAGATGTTTTTCAGCAGCAGGGACTGGGAGACTCAGGATCGCGGCAAAGATGAACAGAGCAAAGTACAGAGAGATCCTTGATGACAGCCTGCTCCAGAGCCCCCAGGACCTCAGACTGGGGCAAAGGTTCACCTTCCAATAGGACAATGACTCTAAGCACAGATCCAAGACAATGCAGGAGTGGCTTTGAGACAAGTCTCTGAATGGCCTTGAGTGGCCCAGCCAGAACCTGGACTTGAACCCGATCAAACATCTCTGGAGAGACCTGAAAATATCTGTACAGCAACACTCCCCATCCAACCTGACAGCGTTAAGAAGATCTGCAGAGAAAAATGGGAGTAACTCCCCAAATACAGGTGTGCCAAGCTTGTAGCCTCATACCCAAGAAGAATCAATGCTGTACTCACTGCCATAGCTGCTTCAACAAAGTGCTGAGTGAAGGGTCTGAATACTTATGTAAATGTGATATTTAAAAACATGTTTTTCCCCCATTATGGGTTATTGTGTGTAGATAGATGAGGGAAAAAAATGATTTAATACATTTTAGAATAAGGCTGTAACGTAACAAAATGTGGAAAAAGTCAATGGGTCTGAACCCACTGTACATATCAAGTGGGTAAAACAGTATGTAAACATTATTAAAGTGACCAGTGTTCAATGACTATGTACATAGGGCAGCAGTCTCTCAGGTGCAGGGTAGAGTGCCGGGTGGTAGCCGGCTAGCAACATTGACTAAAGTTCAGGGCAGGGTACTAGGCGGAGGCCAGCTAGTGGTGACTGATTAACAGTCTGATGGCCTTGAGATAGAACCTGTTTTTCAGTCTCTCGGTTCCAGCTTTGATGCACCTGTACTGTCTCTGCCTTCTAGATCAGGGGTTCTTAAACCTTTTCAGCCTGCGACCCAAATGAGAAATTCTGTGTTTTCCTGGGACCCAAGCAATAAATACAATAAATCACTGAATAAATAAACTGATTGATCACATCAAACAGATGTAGACCATAAAAAACACACACACAGTCCTAATGAGAGGTGTGTGACTGGTTGAAGTTTTCAACAAGCAGGTCTATTCTGGGCTCGGTTTTTGACAGTTGAGAACCCTGACTCGCACAGGTATGTGGTGCCAAACTGGACCAGAACATCTACTGCTTTCTCGGTCAGTTTCTCAGCATAAAAAAGCATCAGGCGTCTATCAGTGTATTCCAGTTCAGATTCAGTTTTTTTCCCATCTTCATCTGTACTGTTACTAGGGTTGCACTATTAGCTAGATAGCTTGCTTTGGCTAATGTTAGCTATTAGCTGTGTACAAGGCCAGGGGATTGTTTGAACGAGAAACTCACATCGACTACTATGAGTAGTACTCCCCTATTATACAATTACAACTTACTTTTCCACTGTCAAAACACTGCTTCCTGAAGTATTCTGCCCGGTTCTGAAAGAACCCACTGGGTTTACCGTCATACTGTGGATGTTGGGTCAGGACCTGTCATTTTCATTTGTTCGTTTTGAGAGACTCATTACTAAGCACTTCCCTGCACAAAACAAATTGTGGGCACTCCTCGTTATTTCTCAAAGTTTGTATGAAACCAAGAGAGAGAAACTCATCGCTGTGTTTGCGTTTAATGACAAGTGAACTCAGTCAGAACTTGTGGCTAGCTTGTCCATTCGATGACAGTGGTGATGGGGAATGGGAATTACAAGCCAGTGACTGACAGAGCATCATCTGCTGCTGAACAACAGCACTGCAGCGTGTGGGTCGCAGAAAACTGCCGAAAAAAGATCTGTTGAACCTCAAAGTACATGGGCACCTCCCTCGCAGAGACACCGCTGCTAAGCAGAGACACCACTGCTGAGCAGAGACACCGCTGCTGAACAGAGACACCGCTGCTGAGCAGAGACACCGCTGCTGAGCAGAGAGCGCACAGAACAGAGACACCGCTGCTGAACAGAGACACCTCTGCTGAGCAGAGACACCGTTGATGAGCAGAGACACCGCTGCTGAGCAGAGACACCGCTGCTGAGCAGAGAGCGCACTGAACAGAGACACCGCTGCTGAGCAGAGACACCGCTGCTGAGCAGAGACACGCTGCTGAGCAGAGAGCGCACTGAACAGAGACACCGCTGCTGAACAGAGACACCGCTGCTGAGCAGAGACACCGTTGATGAGCAGAGACACCGCTGCTGAGCAGAGACACCGCTGCTGAACAGAGACACCGCTGCTGAACAGAGACACCGCTGCTGAACAGAGACACCGCTGCTGAGCAGAGAGCGCACTGAACAGAGACACCGCTGCTGAGCAGAGAGCGCACTGAACAGAGACACCGCTGCTGAACAGAGACACCGCTGCTGAGCAGAGAGCGCACTGAACAGAGACACCGCTGCTGAGCAGAGAGCGCACTGAACAGAGACACCGCTGCTGAACAGAGACACCGCTGCTGAGCAGAGAGCGCACTGAACAGAGACACCGCTGCTGAACAGAGACACCGCTGCTGAGCAGAGAGCGCACTGAACAGAGACACCGCTGCTGAGCAGAGAGCGCACTGAACAGAGACACCGCTGCTGAACAGAGACACCGCTGCTGAACAGAGACACCGCTGCTGAACAGAGACACCGCTGCTGAACAGAGACACCGCTGCTGAGCAGAGAGCGCACTGAATAGAGACACCGCTGCTGAGCAGAGAGCGCACTGAACAGAGACACCGCTGCTGAACAGAGACACCGCTGCTGAACAGAGACACCGCTGCTGAGCAGAGAGCGCACTGAATAGAGACACCGCTGCTGAGCAGAGAGCGCACTGAACAGAGACACCGCTGCTGAGCAGAGAGCGCACTGAACAGAGACACCGCTGCTGAACAGGGGTTCCCAACCTTTTTCCCAACCTCAAAAAGTATTTTTATTTTTTATTTTTTATTTGAGGGACCTAGGAAAAACGTTGTTTTGAGACACCGCTGCTGAACAGAGACACCGCTGCTGAACAGAGACACCGCTGCTGAGCAGAGAGCGCACTGAACAGAGACACCGCTGCTGAACAGAGACACCGCTGCTGAGCAGAGAGCGCACTGAACAGAGACACCGCTGCTGAACAGAGACACCGCTGCTGAGCAGAGAGCGCACTGAACAGAGACACCGCTGCTGAGCAGAGAGCGCACTGAACAGAGACACCGCTGCTGAACAGAGACACCGCTGCTGAACAGAGACACCGCTGCTGAACAGAGACACCGCTGCTGAACAGAGACACCGCTGCTGAACAGAGACACCGCTGCTGAGCAGAGAGCGCACTGAACAGAGACACCGCTGCTGAACAGAGACACCGCTGCTGAACAGAGAGTGCAGTTGCACTTGGCCAAAATCAATTCCAGTAATTAATTAAGTAATTATAAATGTACTCTGACACCTCGCAACTCACCATTAACAGGTCTGCAACCCAACTTGGGTCGCGACCCATACTTTAAGAAAGGCTGCTCGGTGGTTGAGTTCCTCAATGATCTTCTTGACCTAGCAGGGGTTCCCAACCTTTTTTCCCAACCTCAAAAAGTATTTTTATTTTTTATTTTTTTTATTTGAGGGACCTAGGAAAATTACGTTGTTTTGACACTAATTTCCTGCAATTCTACGTAGTTTAACAAGACTCTTTTAGATAGGCTATTTAATGATAATAATAATAATAATAGATAAGGCAAATAAAGTCTAGGCCTTATAAAGGGTTTATGGAGGCTTGAGCCTTTAAAGTTGTGCTTTATTTAGTAGAGCCACATGGTTCACTGATAGAGATCCCAAATCCTCCCGATTGAAGGAGAATCCCCCACCCTGTTTCCCATAGAGATGACTGAAGTTAGCTAGAGGGACAGCTTTGTTATGGTAACCTAGGTCTCTCCGTCTCTCTCCTGTAAGTTGGACTTGTCAGTTTAGTGTGTGTGTGTGCATGTGTCCGTGTGTCTTGTCAGTGTGTGTGTGTGTGTGTGTGTGTGTGTGTGTCTTGTCAGGTCAGTATAAGAAACAGGATGCTCTATTAATAGAGCAGTGTGGATGTTTGATCAGAAAACAAGAGTTCCATGAAGCTCTGCTCTCTCTGTATAGCCCTCTGTTTGTATAGCCCTCTCTCTGTATAGCCCTCTGTTTGTGTAGCCCTCTGTTTGTGTAGCCCTCTGTTTGTGTAGCCCTCTGTTTGTGTAGCCCTCTGTTTGTATAGCCCTCTGTTTGTAGCCCTCTGTTTAGCCCTCTGTTTGTGTAGCCCTCTGTTTGTATAGCCCTCTGTTTGTATAGCCCTCTGTTTGTATAGCCCTCTGTTTGTATAGCCCTCTGTTTGTATAGCCCTCTGTTTGTGTAGCCCTCTGTTTGTGTAGCCCTCTGTTTGTGTAGCCCTCTGTTTGTATAGCCCTCTGTTTGTGTAGCCCTCTGTTTGTGTAGCCCTCTGTTTGTGTAGCCCTCTGTTTGTGTAGCCCTCTGTTTGTATAGCCCTCTGTTTGTATAGCCCTCTGTTTGTGTAGCCCTCTGTTTGTGTAGCCCTCTGTTTGTGTAGCCCTCTGTTTGTGTAGCCCTCTGTTTGTATAGCCCTCTGTTTGTATAGCCCTCTGTTTGTATAGCCCTCTGTTTGTGTAGCCCTCTGTTTGTGTAGCCCTCTGTTTGTGTAGCCCTCTGTTTGTGTAGCCCTCTGTTTGTGTAGCCCTCTGTTTGTGTAGCCCTCTGTTTGTGTAGCCCTCTGTTTGTGTAGCCCTCTGTTTGTGTAGCCCTCTGTTTGTGTAGCCCTCTGTTTGTGTAGCCCTCTGTTTGTGTAGCCCTCTGTTTGTACAGCCCTCTGTTTGTGTAGCCCTCTGTTTGTACAGCCCTCTGTTTGTGTAGCCCTCTGTTTGTATAGCCCTCTGTTTGTACAGCCCTCTGTTTGTGTAGCCCTCTGTTTGTGTAGCCCTCTGTTTGTATAGCCCTCTGTTTGTATAGCCCTCTGTTTGTGTAGCCCTCTGTTTGTGTAGCCCTCTGTTTGTACAGCCCTCTGTTTGTGTAGCCCTCTGTTTGTGTAGCCCTCTGTTTGTACAGCCCTCTGTTTGTGTAGCCCTCTGTTTGTATAGCCCTCTGTTTGTACAGCCCTCTGTTTGTGTAGCCCTCTGTTTGTATAGCCCTCTGTTTGTATAGCCCTCTGTTTGTGTAGCCCTCTGTTTGTGTAGCCCTCTGTTTGTGTAGCCCTCTGTTTGTGTAGCCCTCTGTTTGTGTAGCCCTCTGTTTGTGTAGCCCTCTGTTTGTGTAGCCCTCTCTATGTGTAGCCCTCTCTATGTGTAGCCCTCTGTAGCCCTCTGTGTAGCCCTCTGTCTGTGTAGCCCTCTGTCTGTGTAGCCCTCTGTCTGTGTAGCCCTCTGTTTGTGTAGCCCCTCTATGGGTAGCCCTCTCTATGTGTAGCCCTCTGTCTATGTAGCCCTCTGTCTGTGTAGCCCTCTGTTTGTGTAGCCCTCTCTTTGTGTAGCTAGCCCTCTGTTTGTGTAGCCCTCTGTTTGTGTAGCCCTCTGTTTGTGTAGCCCTCTGTCTGTGTAGCCCTCTGTTTGTGTAGCCCTCTGTCTGTGTAGCCCTCTGTTTGTGTAGCCCTCTGTTGTGTAGCCCTCTGTCTGTGTAGCCCTCTGTCTGTGTAGCCCCTGTTTGTGTAGCCCTCTGTTGTGTAGCCCTCTGTCTGTGTAGCCCTCTGTCTGTGTAGCCCTCTGTCTGTGTAGCCCTCTGTCTGTGTAGCCCTCTGTCTGTGTAGCCCTCTGTTTGTGTAGCCCTCTCTATGTGTAGCCCTCTCTATGTGTAGCCCTCTGTCTATGTGTAGCCCTCTGTCTGTGTAGCCCTCTATTTGTGTAGCCCTCTCTATGTGTAGCCCTCTCTATGTGTAGCCCTCTGTCTATGTAGCCCTCTGTCTGTGTAGCCCTCTGTTTGTGTATCCCTCTGTCTGTGTAGCCCTCTGTTTGTGTAGCCCTCTGTCTATGTAGCCCTCTGTGTGTGTAGCCCTCTGTGTGTGTAGCCCTCGTGTGTGTAGCCCTCTGTTTGTGTAGCCCTCTGTTTGTGTAGCCCTCTGTTTGTGTAGCCCTCTGTTTGTGTAGCCCTCTGTTTGTGTAGCCCTCTGTTTGTGTAGCCCTCTGTTTGTGTAGCCCTCTGTTTGTGTAGCCCTCTGTTTGTGTAGCCCTCTGTTTGTGTAGCCCTCTGTTTGTGTAGCCCTCTGTTTGTGTAGCCCTCTGTGTAGCCCTCTGTTTGTGTATCCCTCTGTTTGTGTAGCCCTCTCTATGTGTTGCCCTCTCTATGTGTATCCATCTCTATGTGTATCCCTCTCTATGTGTATCCCTCTCTATGTGTAGCCCTCTCTATGTGTAGCCCTCTCTATGTGTAGCCCTCTCTATGTGTAGCCCTCTCTATGTGTAGCCCTCTCCATGTGTAGCCCTCTCTATGTGTATCCCTCTCTATGTGTAGCCCTCTCTATGTGTAGCCCTCTGTTTGTGTAGCCCTCTGTTTGTGTAGCCCTCTGTTTGTGTAGCCCTCTGTTTGTGCCCTAGCCCTCTGTCTGTGTAGCCCTCTGTCTGTGTAGCCCTCTGTCTGTGTAGCCCTCTGTTTGTGTAGCCCTCTGTTTGTGTAGCCCTCTGTTTGTGTAGCCCTCTGTTTGTGTAGCCCTCTGTTTGTGTAGCCCTCTGTTTGTGTAGCCCTCTGTTTGTGTAGCCCTCTGTCTGTGTAGCCCTCTGTTTGTGTAGCCCTCTGTTTGTGTAGCCCTCTGTTTGTGTAGCCCTCTGTGTGTGTAGCCCTCTGTTTGTGTAGCCCTCTGTTTGTGTAGCCCTCTGTTTGTAGCCCTCTCTAGCCCTCTCTATGTGTATCCCTCTCTATGTGTATCCCTCTCTATGTGTATCCCTCTCTATGTGTATCCCTCTCTATGTGTAGCCCTCTCTATGTGTAGCCCTCTCTATGTGTAGCCCCTCTATGTGTAGCCCTCTCTATGTGTAGCCCTCTCTATGTGTATCCCTCTCTATGTGTAGCCCTCTCTATGTGTATCCCTCTCTATGTGTATCCCTCTCTATGTAGCCCTCTCTGTGTGTATCCCTCTCTATGTGTAGCCCTCTCTATGTATAGCCCTCTCTATGTGTAGCCCTCTGTTTGTGTAGCCCTCTCTATGTGTAGCCCTCTGTCTGTGTAGCCCTCTCTATGTGTAGCCCTCTGTTTGTGTAGCCCTCTCTATGTGTATCCCTCTCTATGTGTATCCCTCTCTATGTGTATCCCTCTCTATGTGTATCCCTCTCTATGTGTAGCCCTCTCTATGTGTATCCCTCTCTATGTGTATCCCTCTCTATGTGTATCCCTCTCTATGTGTATCCCTCTCTCTGTGTAGCCCTCTGTTTGTGTATCCCTCTCTATGTGTATCCCTCTCTATGTGTATCCCTCTCTATGTGTATCCCTCTCTATGTGTATCCCTCTCTATGTGTATCCCTCTCTATGTGTATCCCTCTCTATGTGTATCCCCTCTATGTGTATCCCTCTCTATGTGTAGCCCTCTCTATGTGTATCCCTCTCTATGTGTATCCCTCTCTATGTGTATCCCTCTCTATGTGTAGCCCTCTCTATGTGTAGCCCTCTCTATGTGTAGCCCTCTGTTTGTGTAGCCCTCTGTGTGTGTATCCCTCTGTTTGTGTATCCCTCTCTATGTGTATCCCTGTCTATGTGTATCCCTCTCTATGTGTATCCCTCTCTATGTGTATCCCTCTGTGTGTGTATCCCTCTCTATGTGTATCCCTCTCTATGTGTATCCCTCTCTATGTGTATCCCTCTCTGTGTGTAGCCCTCTGTGTGTGTAGCCCTCTGTGTGTGTAGCCCTCTCTATGTGTAGCCCTCTCTATGTGTATCCCTCTCTATGTGTATCCCTCTCTATGTGTAGCCCTCTCTATGTGTATCCCTCTCTATGTGTAGCCCTCTCTATGTGTATCCCTCTCTGTGTGTAGCCCTCTGTGTGTGTATCCCTCTGTTTGTGTAGCCCTCTGTGTGTGTATCCCTCTGTTTGTGTAGCCCTCTGTGTGTGTAGCCCTCTGTTGTGTAGCCCTCTGTCTGTGTAGCCCTCTCTATGTGTATCCCTCTCTATGTGTATCCCTCTCTATGTGTAGCCCTCTCTATGTGTATCCCTCTCTATGTGTATCCCTCTCTATGTGTATCCCTCTCTATGTGTAGCCCTCTCTATGTGTAGCCCTCTCTATGTGTAGCCCTCTCTATGTGTATCCCTCTCTATGTGTATCCCTCTCTATGTGTAGCCCTCTCTATGTGTAGCCCTCTCTATGTGTAGCCCTCTCTATGTGTATCCCTCTCTATGTGTATCCCTCTCTATGTGTAGCCCTCTCTATGTGTAGCCCTCTCTATGTGTATCCCTCTCTATGTGTAGCCCTCTCTATGTGTATCCCTCTCTATGTGTAGCCCTCTCTATGTGTAGCCCTCTGTGTGTGTAGCCCTCTGTGTGTGTATCCCTCTCTATGTGTATCCCTCTCTATGTGTAGCTCTCTGTGTGTAGCCCTCTGTGTGTGTATCCCTCTCTATGTGTATCCCTCTCTATGTGTATCCCTCTCTATGTGTATCCCTCTCTGTGTGTAGCCCTCTGTGTGTGTAGCCCTCTGTGTGTGTAGCCCTCTGTGTGTGTAGCCCTCTCTATGTGTGTAGCCCTCTCTATGTGTAGCCCTCTCTATGTGTAGCCCTCTCTATGTGTATCCCTCTCTATGTGTAGCCCTCTGTCTATGTAGCCCTCTGTCTATGTAGCCCTCTGTCTGTGTAGCCCTCTGTTTGTGTAGCCCTCTGTCTGTGTAGCCCTCTCTATGTGTAGCCCTCTGTTTGTGTAGCCCTCTGTCTGTGTAGCCCTCTGTCTGTGTAGCCCTCTGTCTGTGTAGCCCTCTGTCTGTGTAGCCCTCTGTCTGTGTAGCCCCTCTGTCTGTGTAGCCCTCTGTCTGTGTAGCCCTCTGTCTGTGTAGCCCTCTGTCTGTCTGTGTAGCCCTCTGTCTGTGTAGCCCTCTGTCTGTGTAGCCCTCTGTTTGTGTTGCCCTCTCTATGTGTAGCCCTCTCTATGTGTAGCCCTCTCTATGTGTAGCCCTGTTTGTGTAGCCCTGTTTGTGTACCCCTCTCTATGTGTAGTCCTCTCTATGTGTAGCCCTCTGTCTGTGTAAACCTCTGTTTGTGTAGCCCTCTCTATGTGTAGCCCTCTCTATGTGTAGCCCTCTGTTTGTGTAGCCCTCTGTTTGTGTAGCCCTCTGTCTGTGTAGCCCTCTCTATGTGTAGCCCTCTGTTTGCTCTATGTGTAGCCCTCTCTATGTGTAGCCCTCTCTATGTGTAGCCCTCTCTATGTGTAGCCCTCTGTTTGTGTAGCCCTCTGTTTGTGTAGCCCTCTGTTTGTGTAGCCCTCTCTATGTGTAGCCCTCTGTCTGTGTAGATCTCTCTCTGTGTAGCACTCTCTCTTTGGTGCCCTCTGTCTCTGTGTAGCTCTGTCTCTGTGTAGCCCTCTGTTTGTGTAGCCCTCTGTCTGTATAGCCCTCTGTCTGTGTAGCCCTCTCTCTGTGTAGCCCTCTCTCTGTGTAGCCCTCTGTCTGTGTAGCTCTCTCTCTGTGTAGCCCTCTGTCTGTGTAGCCCTCTCTCTGTGTAGCTCTCTCTCTGTGTAGCCCTCTGTCTGTGTAGCCCTCTGTTTGTGTAGCCCTCTGTCTGTATAGCCATCTGTCTGCAGGATATATATAGAGACAGGGAGAAATATATAGAAATGGAGGGAGAGAGAGAAGGATAGAAAGGGAGAGAGAGAGCAGTAGAAAGGTGAGTACGTGTGTGTGTGTGTGTGTGTGTGTGTGTGTGTGTGTGTGTGTGTGAGTGTGTGAATGTCAGACCCCTCCCACTGGGCACACACTGGTTAAATCAACTCTGTTTCCATGTCAGTTCAATGAAAATATGTTGAACCAATGTGGAATAGACATTGAATTGACGTCTGTACCCAGAGGACTGCTACAGACCTGGCGTGAAGTCCGTCTGTCCCATAGGGCTGTACCAGGTACTGATGGACAGTCATGTTACGTAAGGTTCCCGCCAGCTTGATTTTCTTCCTCGACCGATGCAGGTTGATGATATAGATCGTTATGGATCCTCTCACGTAGTTACGACTGGAAGGAATAGAAGAGAAGTATTCTAAATTTAAAAGCGAGTAAAGATAAACACAAACATTGGTTTTCATGGTCTTCTTTTTCTCACACACACACACACACACACACACACACACACACACACACACACACACACACACATACACACACACACACACACACACTGCAGAGACAGAGAGACAGACAGAGAGGAAGTTCCTTGACTAGACCTTTTGTTGCTCTCTCACTACCTTTTTCTCACTATCTCTAGCGAGATCTGTAAGGGCCTTTATAGTGTCATCCTCTGCCGAGCACAACAGAACCTTCAATAACTAACTAGGAGAAGAGTCCTTTTAAAGACAGAGGAAAGCCTTTGAAATGGTTACCTGGTATGTCAGGGATGGAACAATGCTGTCACCCACCAATTTAATAACAGGAGCAAAAGAGTTGAAGAAGACGGGTCAATCTGAACGTGTTCCAAGCATTCCATTAACTCAATGTAATCTAGTTCTTCTCTTCATTAGAATCCTAAACCTGTCATCTATTTGTATGTCCATTTATATTAAAGCGGCAGTCAGCAGTTGAAACAATAACAAAGTGTACTCTTAGCCCCTGTTCCGGTAAAAAGGTACATTTATATTAAAGCGGCAGTCAGCAGTAGAAACAATAACAAAGTGTACTCTTAGCCCCTGTTCCGGTAAAAAGGTACATTTATATTAAAGCGGCAGTCAGCAGTTGAAACAATAACAAAGTGTACTCTTAGCCCCTGTTCCGGTAAAAGGTACATTTATATTAAAGCGGCAGTCAGCAGTAGAAACAATAACAAAGTGTACTCTTAGCCCCTGTTCCGGTAAAAAGGTACATTTATATTAAAGCGGCAGTCAGCAGTAGAAACAATAACAAAGTGTACTCCTAGCCCCTGTTCCGGTAAAAAGCTGAGGGATGGTGCTGGAGAAGTGCAATCCCTTTCAGAGACAGAGCTGTGGAGGCAAGGAATGATCATCCCTGCTATCAAAATGAGAGTTTTAACAATGTTTTGAGGCTATATAGTGTTTGTTTACATTTACTTTGTTTACAAACATTGGAGTAAAACAAGGTTATATTTTGGGTTGTGATGGGGTACGACAGTTGAACTAAGCTTATGATGTATTTATAAGTTATACTGTATTCTTCAACAAACAATAGGTACATATCATTAATTTACAAGTTATACTGTATTCTTCAACAAACAATAGGTACATATCACTAATTTATAAGTCCAGAAATGGATGTAGCAACTGCAGATTGTCCTTTTAAAGCGTGTTTGATGTAATTGCCCTCTTGGCCTTGTTTCTACATACAGTACACTTCATAATACTGTCAAATATGCCCAGGTTGAAGGGATCTGAGAGGTTTTGATATGATCAGAACCTAAGACCTGAAGTCCCTACTCACATCACATTCAGGGTCAATTGAAGAGTGTGAAAGTGTGGGACAGACAATACAGCATGAGTCCCAGTCTCTGGAACAGAGTGCTGGGGACAGGACTTATGAGATTTTAGCCAAAGGTAAATATCTACCAGAGAAAGATAAGGCAAACATGATAACATTTAATAACCGTCTAATGTGAAGGGAGGATCAACACAACTGGAGTGGTACCATATGTTTCAGGGTGTCTGTGTGGTGATACCATATGTTTCAGGGTGTCTGTGTGTGGTGATACCATATGTTTCAGGGTGTCTGTGTGGTGATACCATATGTTTCAGGGTGTCTGTGTGGTGATACCATATGTTTCAGGGTGTCTGTGTGTGGTGATACCATATGTTTCAGGGTGTCTGTGTGGTGATACCATATGTTTCAGGGTGTCTGTGTGGTGATACCATATGTTTCAGGGTGTCTGTGTGTGGTGATACCATATGTTTCAGGGTGTCTGTGTGGTGATACCATATGTTTCAGGGTGTCTGTGTGGTGATACCATATGTTTCTGGGTGTCTGTGTGTGGTGATACCATATGTTTCAGGGTGTCTGTGTGGTGATACCATATGTTTCTGGGTGTCTGTGTGTGGTGATACCATATGTTTCTAGGTGTCTGTGTGGTGATACCATATGTTTCTAGGTGTCTGGGTGGTGATACCATATGTTTCTAGGTGTCTGTGTGGTGATACCATATGTTTCAGGGTGTCTGTGTGGTGATACCATATGTTTCTGGGTGTCTGTGTGGTGATACCATATGTTTCAGGGTGTCTGTGTGGTGATACCATATGTTTCAGGGTGTCTGTGTGGTGAGACCATATGTTTCTGGGTGTCTGTGTGTGGTGATACCATATGTTTCTAGGTGTCTGTGTGGTGATACCATATGTTTCTGGGTGTCTGTGTGTGGTGGTACCATATGTTTCAGGGTGTCTGTGTGGTGATACCATATGTTTCTAGGTGTCTGTGTGGTGATACCATATGTTTCTGGGTGTCTGTGTGGTGATACCATATGTTTCTGGGTGTCTGTGTGGTGATACCATATGTTTCAGGGTGTCTGTGTGGTGATACCATATGTTTCAGGGTGTCTGTGTGGTGATACCATATGTTTCTAGGTGTCTGTGTGGTGATACCATATGTTTCTGGGTGTCTGTGTGTGGTGATACCATATGTTTCTGGGTGTCTGTGTGTGGTGATACCATATGTTTCTGGGTGTCTGTGTGTGGTGATATATGTTTCCGAGGACCACATTGTTCAGGGTCAGTGTTGGGCTTTGTCAGACAGGTTGACTAGCGATCCCTCTCTGATCATCAATCTCTCTATCTCTCTCCTTCGGTCTCTCTCTCCTTCTCTCTCCTTCTGTCTCTCTCTCCTTCTCTCTCTCTCCATCTCTCTTTCTCTATCTGTCTCACGCTCCATCTCTCTCTCTCCATCTGTTTCACTCTCCATCGGTCTCACTCTCCATCTCTCTCTCCATCTCTCTCTCTCTCTCTCTCTCCAGCTCTCTCTCCATCAGTCTCACTCTCCATCTGTCACACTCTCCATCTCTCTCTCCATATATACTGTATATATATCTCTGTCTCCATCTCTCTCTCTCCATCGGTCTCACTCTCCATCTGTCTCACTCTCCATCTGTCTCACTCTCCATCTCTCTCCATCTGTCTCACTCTCCATCTGTCTCACTCTCCATCTCTCTCTCTCCCTCTCTCTCTCCATCTCTCTCTCCCTCTCTCTCTCCCTCTCTCTCTCCCTCTCTCTCTCCATCTGTCTCACGCTCCATCTCTCTCTCTCCATCTGTCACACTCTCCATCTCTCTCTCCCTCTGTCTCTCCCTCTCTCTCTCCCTCTCTCTCTCTCTCTCTCTCTCCCTCTCTCTCTCCATCTGTCACACTCTCCATCTCTCTCTCCCTCTCTCTCTCCATCTGTCTCACGCTCCATCTCTCTCTCTCCATCTGTCACACTCTCCATCTCTCTCTCCATATATATATCTCTGTCTCCATCTCTCTCTCCATCTCTCTCTCCATCGTTCTCACTCTCCATCTCTCTATCTCTCTCTCCATCGTTCTCACTCTCCATCTCTCTATCTCTCTCTCCATCGGTCTCACTCTCCATCTCCATCTCTCTCTCCATCTGTCTCACTCTCCATCTCTCTCTCCATCTGTCTCACTCTCCATCTCCATCTCTCTCTCCATCTGTCTCACTCTCCATCTCTCTCTCTCCATGTGTCTCACTCTCCATCTCTCTCTCCATCTGTCTCACTCTCCATCTCTCTCTCTCCATCTCTCTCTCTCCCTCTCTCTCTCCCTCTCTCTCTCCCTCTCTCTCTCCATCTGTCTCACGCTCCATCTCTCTCTCTCTCCATCTGTCACACTCTCCATCTCTCTCTCCATATATATATCTCTGTCTCCATCTCTCTCTCCATCTCTCTCTCCATCTGTCTCACTCTCCATCTCTCTCTCCATCTCTCTCTCCATCTGTCTCACTCTCCATCTCTCTCTCCATCTCTCTCTCCATCTGTCTCACTCTCCATCTCTCTCTCCATATATATATCTCTGTCTCCATCTCTCTCTCCATCTCTCTCTCCATCTGTCTCACTCTCCATCTCTCTCTCCATCTCTCTCTCCATCTGTCTCTGTCTCCATCTCTCTCTCCATCTCTCTCTCCATCTGTCTCACTCTCCATCTCTCTCTCCATCTCTCTCTCCATCTGTCTCTCCATCTGTCTCTCTGACGACTTCTGGTTATTGTTCACTCTTTGTCTCTACATCTCATCGTACATCAAAGAAACACTAAGCAGACACACAGAGATCCTATTCAAGTGACTTGAATAAATTCAAACGAACACTCTGTTGACAGAGAACAGAACCAAGGTTGGTCACGTCTGTATACAGAAACCAGTGTCTGTCTGTCTGTCTTCGTGTCAGACAGTGTAATCGGTCAGGCCTGGAGAGTTTCTTCTGCTTAACTATTGGAGCCTTATGCCTTATGCCAAACATTGCTCAGGGCTGGGTTGGATCAGACAGAGAGAGTTGGAGGGATAGATACCCGTAGATTAGACAGAGAGTTGGAGAGAGGGATAAAGACAGTCCAGGATTTCCAAAATGATGAGGTTCTGAGGCATTAGAAGCAGGAACGTAAACAATCCTTCCCGTTGTTTGATGTTGGAGCATCGGTTCAGAGTAAAACAGACCATGCTAACCGCTAAATGTCTGGAAGGCTGGAAACCGCTAACTGGCTACCCGGATAGAATAATACAATACCCTTGATAGCAAAATAGTAATGAAACCGCCAACATAGTAAAGAGGATAGATGTTGAGATCCAGATATAAGTCCCTTGCCAGGGGCTACAGACTCCCATCATAAGAGGCGATAGTCACCGTCCTATCCTTCCAGGTGCCAGATGGAAAGCACTTGATGACAACCATTTCATATATCTGCAGATCTGTCAACAGGCTACACCATAGGTTGCAGATCAGATGTGAGGTATATGTATATCTGTGTCAGTAGATACAGTCTCTAGAGAGTACTCTTTGCGCCAAACCTGTAACTATGATAGAATAGACGACTATAGACAAATCCAATTGCTTGGAGCAGGGGACAGAGATCAAAGAAAATGTTCACCAGCAAAGACGGAAGACTGATACTCCCTTATATGTGTTAATTGTATATTTAATATATACATTGCCTTCAGAATGTTATGTTACAAACTTAGAAAAAAGTTTTTAGAAATGTTTGCAAATTTATTACAAATAAAAAACATTTTATTAGTCACATGTGCCTTACAGTGAAATGCTTACTTATGAGCCCCTGGGCGGCAGTGTAGCCTAGTGGTTAGAGCATTGGACTAGTAACCGAAAGGTTGCAAGTTCAAATCCCCGAGCTGACAAGGTACAAAATCTGTCGTTCTGCCCTTGAACAGGCAGTTAACCCACTGTTCCTAGGCCGTCATTGAAAATAAGAATTTGTTCTTAACTGACTTGCCTAGTTAAATAAAGGTAAAAAAACATAAACAACAACAATGCAGTTAAAAAAAATAAGGATAAGAATTAGAAATAAAAGTAATGAGTAATTAAAGAGCAGCAGTAAAATAACAATAGCGAGACTATATACAGGGGGTCAATGTGTGGGGGCACTGGTTAGTTGAGGTAATATGTACATGTAGGTAGAGTTACTAAAGTGACTATGTATAGATGATAACAGATAGTAGCAGCGGTGTAAAAGGGGGGGCAATGCAAATAGTCTGGGTAGCCATTTGATTAGGTGTTCAGAAGTCTTATGGCTTGGGGATAGAAGCTGTGTAGAAGCCTCTTGGACATAGACTTAGCACTCCGGTACCGCTTGCCGTGCGGTAGCAGAGAGAACAGCCTTTGACTAGGGTGGCTGGAGTCTTTGACAATTTTTAGGGCTTTCCTCTGACACTGCCTGGTATACAGTCCCTGGATGGCAGGAAGCTTGGCCCCAGTGATGTACTGGACCGTTCGCACTAACCTCTGTAGTGCCTTGCGGTCGGAGGCCGAGCAGTTGCCATACCAGCCAGTGATGCAACCAGTCAGGAGCCATGTTCTCGATGGTGCAGCTGTAGAACCTTTTGAGGATCTGAGGACCCTCTTCACGGATGTCTTCGTGTGCTTGGACCATGATAGTTCGTTGGTGATGTGGACACCAAGGAACTTGAAGCTCACAACCTGCTCCACTGCAGCCCCGTCAATGAGAATGGCGCCGACAGAGATGGCCGCCTCGCTTCGCGTTCCTAGGAAACTATGCAGTTTTTTGTTTTTTTACGTGTTATTTCTTACACTAGTACCCCAAGTCATCTTAGGTTTCTTTACATACAGCCGAGAAGAACTACTGAATATAAGATCAGCGTCAACTCACCATCAGTACGACCAAGAATATGTTTTTCGCGATGCGGATCCGGTGTTCTGCCTTACAACCAGTGTAACCGAGTGGATCACTATGCAGCGACAAAAAAAAAAACGACTCAGAAAAAGAGGGAAACGAAGCGGTCTTCTGGTCAGACTCCGGAGACGGGCACATCGTGCACCACTCCCTAGCATTCTTCTTGCCAATGTCCAGTCTCTTGACAACAAGGTTGATGAAATCCGAGCAAGGGTAGCATTCCAGAGGGACATCAGAGACTGTAACGTTCTTTGCTTCACGGAAACATGGCTAACTGGAGAGACGCAATCCGAAGCGGTGCAGCCAACGGGTTTCTCCACGCATCGCGCCGACAGAAACAAACATCTTTCTGGTAAGAAGACGGGTGGGGGCGTATGTCTTATGGCCAACGTGACATGGTGTGATGAAAGAAACATACAGGAACTCAAATCCTTCTGTTCACCTGATTTAGAATTCCTCACAATCAAATGTAGACCGCATTATCTACCAAGAGAATTCTCTTCGATTATTATCACAGCCGTATATATCCCCCCCAAGCAGACACATCGATGGCTCTGAACGAACTTTATTTAACTCTCTGCAAACTGGAAACGATTTATCCGGAGGCTGCATTCATTGTAGCTGGGGATTTTAACAAGGCTAATCTGAAAACAAGACTCCTAAATTTTATCAGCATATCGATTGCGCAACCAGGGGTGGAAAGACCCTGGATCATTGTTACTCTAACTTCCGCGACGCATATAAGGCCCTGCCCCGCCCCCTTTCGGAAAAGCTGACCACGACTCCATTTTGTTGATCCCTGCCTACAGACAGAAACTAAAACAAGAAGCTCCCACGCTGAGGTCTGTCCAACGCTGGTCCGACCAAGCTGACTCCACACTCCAAGACTGCTTCCATCACGTGGACTGGGAGATGTTTCGTATTGCGTCAGACAACAACATTGACGAATACGCTGATACGGTGTGCGAGTTCATTAGAACGTGCGTTGAAGATGTCGTTCCCATAGCAACGATTAAAACATTCCTAACCAGAAACCCTGGATTGATGGCAGCATTCGTGTGAAACTGAAGGCACGAACCACTGCTTTTAATCAGGGCAAGGTGTCTGGTAACATGACTGAATACAAACAGTGCAGCTATTCCCTCCGCAAGGCTATCAAACAAGCTAAGCGCCAGTACAGAGACAAAGTAGAATCTCAATTCAACGGCTCAGACACAAGAGGTATGTGGCAGGGTCTACAGTCAATCACGGACTACAGGAAGAAACCCAGCCCAGTCACGGACCAGGATGTCTTGCTCCCAGGCAGACTAAATAACTTTTGCCCGCTTTGAGGACAATACAGTGCCACTGACACGGCCTGCAACGGAAACATGCGGTCTCTCCTTCACTGCAGCCGAAGTGAGTAAGACATTTAAACGTGTTAACCCTCGCAAGGCTGCAGGCCCAGACGGCATCCCCAGCCGCGCCCTCAGAGCATGCGCAGACCAGCTGGCCGGTGTGTTTACGGACATATTCAATCAATCCCTATACCAGTCTGCTGTTCCCACATGCTTCAAGAGGGCCACCATTGTTCCTGTTCCCAAGAAAGCTAAGGTAACTGAGCTAAACGACTACCGCCCCGTAGCACTCACATCCGTCATCATGAAGTGCTTTGAGAGACTAGTCAAGGACCATATCACCTCCACCCTACCTGACACCCTTGACCCACTCCAATTTGCTTACTGCCCAAATAGGTCCACAGACGATGCAATCTCAACCACACTGCACACTGCCCTAACCCATCTGGACAAGAGGAATACCTATGTGAGAATGCTGTTCATCGACTACAGCTCGGCATTCAACACCATAGTACCCTCCAAGCTCGTCATCAAGCTCGAGACCCTGGGTCTCGACCCCGCCCTGTGCAACTGGGTACTGGATTTCCTGACGGGGCCCCCAGGTGGTGAGGGTAGGCAACAACATCTCCTCCCCGCTGATCCTCAACACTGGGGCCCCACAAGGGTGCGTTCTGAGCCCTCTCCTGTACTCCCTGTTCACCCACGACTGCGTGGCCATGCACGCCTCCAACTCAATCATCAAGTTTGCGGACGACACAACAGTGGTAGTGCTTGATTACCAACAACGACGAGACGGCCTACAGGGAGGAGGTGAGGGCCCTCGGAGTGTGGTGTCAGGAAAATAACCTCACACTCAACGTCAACAAAACTAAGGAGATGATTGTGGACTTCAGGAAACAGCAGAGGGAACACCCCCCCATCCACATCGATGGAACAGTAGTGGAGAGGGTAGCAAGTTTTAAGTTCCTCGGCATACACATCACAGACAAACTGAATTGGTCCACTCACACAGACAGCATCGTGAGGAGGCTGAAGAAATTTGGCTTGTCACCAAAAGCACTCACAAACTTCTACAGATGCACAATCGAGAGCATCCTGGCGGGCTGTATCACCGCCTGGTATGGCAACTGCACCGCCCTCAACCGTAAGGCTCTCCAGAGGGTAGTGAGGTCTGCACAACGCATCACCGGGGGCAAACTACCTGCCCTCCAGGACACCTACACCACCCGATGCTACAGGAAGGCCATAAAGATCATCAAGGACATCAACCACCCGAGCCACTGCCTGTTCACCCCGCTGCCATCCAGAAGGCGAGGTCAGTACAGGTGCATCAAAGCTGGGACCGAGAGACTGAAAAACAGCTTCTATCTCAAGGCCATCAGACTGTTAAACAGCCACCACTAACATTGAGTGGCTACTGCCAACACACTGTCAATGACACTGACTCTACTCCAGCCACTTTAATCATGGGAATTGATGGGAAATGATGTAAATATATCACTAGCCACTTTAAACAATGCTACCTTATATAATGTTACTTACCCTACATTGTTCATCTCATATGCATACGTTGATACTGTACTCTATATCATCGACTGCATCCTTATGTAATACATGTATCACTAGCCACTTTAACTATGCCACTTGGTTTACATACTTATCTCATATGTATATACTGTACTCGATATCATCTACTGTATCTTGCCTATGCTGCTCTGTACCATCACTCATTCATATATCCTTATGTACATATTCTTTATCCCCTTACACTGTGTATGACAGTAGTTTTTTTGGAATTGTTAGTTAGATTACTTGCTCGTTATTACTGCATTGTCGGAACTAGAAGCACAAGCATTTCGCTACACTCGCATTAACATCTGCTAACCATGTGTATGTGACAAATAAAATTTGATTTGATTTGATTTGATTTGATTGGGGAAATGCTCGGCCATATAGTCATGAGTGAACAGCGAGTACAGGAGGGGACTGAGCATGCACCCCTGAGGGTCCCCTGTGTTGAGGATCAGCGTGGCAGATGTGTTGTTACCTACCCTTATCGCCTGGGGACAGCCCATCAGGAAGTCCAGGAACCAATTGCAGAGGGAGGTGTTTAGTACCAGGGTCCTTAGGTTAGTGATGAGCTTTGAGGGCACTATGGTGTTGAACGCTGAGCTGTAGGCAATGAATAGCATTCTCACATAGGTGTTCCTTTTGTCCAGGTGGGAAAGGGCAGTGTGGAGTGCAACAGAGATTGCATCATCTGTGGATCTGTTGGGATGTTATGCAAATTGGAGTGGGTCTAGGGCTTCTGGGATGATGGTGTTGATGTACCTTATTTAAGTATTCAGCCCCTTTGCTATGAGACTCAACATTGAGCTCAGTTGCATCCTTTTTCCATTGATCATCCTTGAGATATTTCTACAACTTCATTCAAGTCTGCCTTTGGTAAATTCAATTGATTGGACATGATTTGGAAAGGCACACACCTGTCTATATAAAGTCCCACAGTTGACAGTGCATGTCAGAGCAAAAACCAAGCCATGAGGTTGAAGGAATTGTCCGTAGAGCTCCCAGACAGGATTGTGTCGAGGCACAGATCTGGGGAAGGGTACCAAAATATTTCTGCAGCATTGAAGGTCCCCAAGAACACAGTGGCCTCCATCATTCTTAAATGGAAGAAGTTTGGAACCACCAAAACTCTTCCTAGAGCTGGCCTTCGTCAGGGAGGTGACCAAGAACCCAACGGTCACTCTGACAGAGCTCTAGAGTTCCTATGTGGAAATGGGAGAATGTTCCAGAAGGGCAACCATCTCTATGGCACTCCACCAACCAGGCCTTTATGGTAGAGTGGCCAGACAGAAGCCACTCCTCAGTAAAAGAGTTTGCCAAAATGCACATAAAGACTCAGACCATGAGAAACAAGATTCTCTGGTCTTATGAAACCAAGATTAAACTCTTTGGCCTGAATGCCAAGCGTCACGTCTGGAGGAAACATGGCACCCTCCCTACAGTGGTGAAGCATGGTGGTGGCAGCATCATGCTGTGAGGATGTTTTTCAGCAGAGAGACTAGTCAGGATCGAGGCAAAGAACGGAGTAAAGTACAGAGAGATCCTTAATGAAAACCTGCTCCAGAGCGATCAGGACCTCAGACTGGGGTGAAGGTTCACCTTCCAACAAGACAACGACCCTAAGCACAGAGCCAAGACAATGCAGGAGTGGCTTCGGGACAAGTCTCTGAATGTCCTTGTGTGGCCCAGCCAGAGCCAGGACTTGAACCCGATCGAACATCTCTGGAGAGACCTGAAAATAGCTATGCAGCAATGCTCCTCATCCAAACTGGCAGAGCTTGAGAGGATCTACAGAGAGGAATGGGAGAAACTCCCCAAATACAGGTGTGTGTAGATTGATGAGACATTTTTAAATCCATTTTAAAATAAGGCTGTTACGTAACAAAATGTGGAAAAAGTCAAGGGTTCTGAATGCTTTCCAAATAACATTATAGTTATTGCATATAGATAGTGTAGTGTGTGGAGTAGGGTGAACAGTTGTAACTGAGCCATGTGTGTAGGTGGGACAGAGGGCATTAAGCCTGGTGTTGAAAGCTCTGCTGACCTGATACACATCTCATACGGCTGAGTTAAATGATAACCTTGAACAGGGGGAACAGGGGGACGGTGCTGCTCTTTATCTAGTCTGGCACAGACGTCCCTATTGTACCTACCCCTCCGTTTCCCCTCCCCCTCCCCCGAAAACCCCCTCCAACCGGGATAAAGGACTGGCACACCTGTCACCGCCGCTTTCACGAAGAGAACAGTCCCTCACACGCCTGATAAGTGATACCTGTTAAGTTTTATGGCCTGGCCTCTGAAAGACTGAGGTGCCTGGACGACGGTTATTTATGAGCTGTAGTTACAGGCAGACTAGGTAGAATTGTGGAAGACTGTGTTATTGATGTGATTTAGTATGGCTAGAGTGGCTTATTAATGGATTCTTCCGGCTGGATTAATGGATTTTTCCGGCTGTTCAGGGGGCCGGAACTTAATTACAAATCATCTGTAGACTGCAAATTGACCACAAGAAGTCCAAACAGATATATAATGTTTGACTAAAATACAATCATTTTAAACCCTGCTTACATTTGTACACGATCACGTGTCTCTCTATTATGTGTGGGAATGACTTGTGGAAGCTGGTATAGTGTACTGTATATGGCTGTAGTTTTTACTTGTGGAAGCTGGTATAGTGTACTGTATATGGCTGTAGTTTTTACTTGTGGAAGCTGGTATAGTGTACTGTATATGGCTGTAGTTTTTACTTGTGGAAGCTGGTATAGTGTACTGTATATGGCTGTAGTTTTTACTTGTGGAAGCTGGTATAGTGTACTGTATATGGCTGTAGTTTTTACTTGTGGAAGCTGGTATAGTGTACTGTATATGGCTGTAGTTTTTACTTGTGGAAGCTGGTATAGTGTACTGTATATGGCTGTAGTTTTTACTTGTGGAAGCTGGTATAGTGTACTGTATATGGCTGTAGTTTTTACTTGTGGAAGCTGGTATAGTGTACTGTATATGGCTGTAGTTTTTACTTGTGGAAGCTGGTATAGTGTACTGTATATGGCTGTAGTTTTTACTTGTGGAAGCTGGTATAGTGTACTGTATATGGCTGTAGTTTTTACTTGTGGAAGCTGGTATAGTGTACTGTATATGGCTGTAGTTTTTACTTGTGGAAGCTGGTATAGTGTACTGTATATGGCTGTAGTTTTTACTTGTGGAAGCTGGTATAGTGTACTGTATATGGCTGTAGTTTTTACTTGTGGAAGCTGGTATAGTGTACTGTATATGGCTGTAGTTTTTACTTGTGGAAGCTGGTATAGTGTACTGTATATGGCTGTAGTTTTTACTTGTGGAAGCTGGTATAGTGTACTGTATATGGCTGTAGTTTTTACTTGTGGAAGCTGGTATAGTGTACTGTATATGACTATAGTTTTTACTTGTGGAAGCTGGTATAGTGTACTGTATATGGCTGTAGTTTTTACTTGTGGAAGCTGGTATAGTGTACTGTATATGGCTGTAGTTTTTACTTGTGGAAGCTGGTATAGTGTACTGTATATGGCTGTAGTTTTTACTTTTTGAAGCTGGTACAATGTGCGTAGATCCGTAGTTTGTCTCGTATAACCCTCCCTGGTCGTGGTTTCCTCTGCAAGCCTGCTACCCGCACTGCCAACACCCTGGGACCGACCAGACGCTTGAACACCAGGGACAACCAGTAGTCCTGGAACACACACACACACACAGACAGACAGACAGACGGGCACACACACACACACACACACACACACACACACACACACAAGGAGGGGACACCTGTTAAACAGTGAAAAACCACACACAGTATGCATAGTCAGATAGCGAAGTAAGCATGAGCTCCCACAATGATGTTGCGTGGACACAGACATGAGAAGGGCATTCGTTACCTTAGCGGGTTAACATATCCTTTAGTGAGTGGGTTAACATTCCCATACTGTTCCATTGAGTCCATTGACTTGTCAACACAGATATAAGGTCTGGCTAAATAGTCGTGCAGTATGTCAGAACAGGGGGCTCTAGAGGTGCAGAGGTGCTAAAACACTCCACTATGTCTGATAACAGTTGTATAAAACATAAACAAAACTTAAGATACCACAGAGAGTGTGTTGAGTGAATCCACTGGATGTGAGCTCCTTAGGGTTTACAAGTGTCCAATTCAATGTAAATCACACATATCACTATTCACCTCAATTATCTGGAGGAAAAAAACATTTGGGAAAAGCAGAAAGGTCGTACGGGTGTCTACTCCTGTTCCAGCCACCATGGTCGACAAGACCAGAGGTAGAAGCTGGATACCAGATGCTTCAGTCTTTATTGAAAGAGACAATATAATACATACTCCCCTCTCCCCTACCCCCTTCTCCTCTCTCTCTCCTGTCCTGCCCATCTCCCCTCTCATAGCCCTCTCTCCTCCCCTCTATCTCCTGTACTGCACCTCTCCCCCTGTCCCTCTCTCTCTGTCCCTCTCTCTCTGTCCCTCTCTCTCTGTCCCTCTCTCTGTCCTCTCCCTCTCCTCTCCTCTCCTCTCCTCTCCTCTCCTCTCCTCTCCTCTCCTCTCCTCTCCCTCTCCTCTCTCCTCTCCTCTCCTCTCCTCTCCTCTCCTCTCCTCTCCTCTCCTCTCCTCTCCTCTCCCTCTCCTCTCCTCTGTCCTGCCCCTCTTCCATTTTCTTTTCTCTGCTTTCTTCCCCTGTGCAGCCCCTCTCCTCTTCTCTTCTCTCCTGTCCTCTCTCTCTCCCCTGTGTTGCCCCTCTCCTCATCTCTTCTCTTCTCTCCTGTCCTCTCTCCACTGTGCTGCCCCTCTCCTCATCTCTTCTCTTCTCTCCTGTCCTCTCTCTCTCTCTCCCCTGTGCTGCCCCTCTCTCTCTCCCCTGTGCTGCCCCCTCTCTCTCCCCTGTGCTGCCCCTCTCTCTCTCCCCTGTGCTGCCCCTCTCCTCATCTCTTCTCTCCTGTCCTCTCTCTCTCTCCCCTGTGCTGCCCCTCTCCCCATCTCTTCTCTTCTCTCCTGTCCTCTCTCTCTCCCCTGTGCTGCCCCTCTCCTCATCTCTTCTCTTCTCTCCTGTCCTCTCTCTCTCCCCTGTGCTGCCCCTCTCCCCATCTCTTCTCTTCTCTCCTGTCCTCTCTCTCTCCCCTGTGCTGCCCCTCTCCTCATCTCATCTCTTCTCTTCTCTCCTGTCCTCTCTCTCTCCCCTGAGCTACCCCTCTCCTCATCTCTTCTCTTCTCTCCTGTCCTCTCTCTCTCCCCTGTGCTGCCCCTCTCCCCATCTCTTCTCTTCTCTCCTGTCCTCTCTCTCTCCCATGTGCTGCCCCTCTCTCTCTCCCCTGTGCTGCCCCTCTCCTCATCTCTTCTCTTCTTTCCTGTCCTCTCTCTCTCCCCTGTGCTGCCCCTCTCCTCATCTCTTCTCTTCTCTCCTGTCCTCTCTCTCTCCCCTGTGCTGCCCCTCTCCTCATCTCTTCTCTTCTCTCCTGTCCTCTCTCTCTCCCCTGTGTTGCCCCTCTCCTCATCTCTTCTCTTCTCTCCTGTCCTCTCTCTCTCCCCTGTGCTGCCCCTCTCCTCTTTTCTTATCCGCAAACTCCCCAAAATCAACACCTCACCAGAGGTTCTGAACAACATGTGTGTGTCAGGAAGTTCCCATGCAATCCTGCATATGGCAACATTTAAGGCTTTTTTCCCCCACCAGGCCAAGCTTTAACTTAATTTGCTACTCCGCCATCGGGAAAGCCCAGAGTACAGTAAGAGTACAGAACAGAAGTGTACAATCTGGGCTATAGACAGGGCTATCGGCAGCTGGGAATAGAGCAGACACTAATATTATGAAGAAATCTGTAGATTCTGAGGTAAAACAAAGAGCAGTTCTTCGGGTGAAAGCCTTGGAGCGTACACTGTGGTTACATAAGTGCCTTTCTCTTGCAAGATGGACAGATAATATCAAACATTGCGGAAATTATATTATTCTCCTTTTACACGGTGTCTGGCTACGTTAGAAACTTACATTAGCAAAGTGCATGCCCTGCCCACCTCAGGATTTCTCCTCTTTCCAGCCAATTCTTCCCTGTTTTTGTGGGTTGTAAATGAATTTGTCACACATAAATGTTGCTGGATAGATTTATTTAAGAAGAAAACTAATGCACATTCCATCTCTTGCTGCTACAAAACACATTTTCCCGCTGATTTAATGATCAGGTGGGTGCTCTTTTTTTGTAACGTTAAAAAGCCAAATCTCACAAATCTCATTTTTTTGTGCATTGGTCAATTCAAGAGCAGCACGTTTAGATGATAAAACAGGGAGCTATCATTTTTCTTAAACATAGTCTACACCTAATGTTTAATATGCAAGAGGATTTGACAAAAACAATCATGAAAATAAGTGAAAGCGATGATGAAAGCTACAGCAGACTGTGAGATTGTGAGGGGCGATACTTTATAACTCCGTTGGTAGAGCATGGTACTTGTAACGCCAGGGTAGTGTGTTCGATTCCCGGGACCACCCATACGTCAAATTTATGCACCATGACTGTAAGTCGCTTTGGATAAAAGTGTCTGCTAAATGGCATTATATAATATACAGTTGAAGTCGGACATTTACATACACTTAGGTAAAATCATTAAAACTCGTTTTTCAACCATTCCACAAAATTCTTGTTATCAAACTATAGTTTTGGCAAGTCGGTTAGTACATCTACCCTGTGCATGACACAAGTAATTGTTCCAACAATTGTTTACAGACAGATTATTTCACTTATAATTCACTGTATCACAATTCCAGTGGGTCAGAAGTTTACATGCACTAAGTTGACTGTGCCTTTAAACAGCTTGGAAAATTCCAGAAAATGATGTCATGGCTTTAGAAGCTTCTGATAGGCTAATTGACATCATTTGAGTCAATTGGAGGTACCGGTTTGCAACTGCACACTGGGACAAAGATCATACTTTTTGGAGAAATGTCCTCTGGTCTGATGAAACAAAAATAGAACTGTTTGGCCATAATGACCATCGTTATGTTTGGAGTAAAAAGGGAGAGGCTTGCAAGCTGAAGAACACCATCAAAACCGTGAAGCACGGTGGTGGCAGCATCATGTTGTGGGGGTGCTTTGCTGCCTGCAGGAGGGACTGGTGCACTTCACAAAATAGATGGCATCATGAAGAATGAATATTATGTGGATATATTGAAGAAACATCTCAAGACATCAGTCAGGAAGTTAAAGCTTGGTCACAAATGGGTTTTCCAAATGGACAATGACCCCAAGCATAGTTCCAGTTGTGGCAAAATGGCTTAAGGACAACAAAGTCAAGGTATTGGCGTGACCATCACAAAGCCCTGACCTCAATCCCATAGAAATGTGTGGGCAGAACTGAAAAAGCGTGTGTGAGCAAGGAGGCCTACAAATCTGACTCAGTTACACCAGCTCTGTCAGGAGGAATGGGTCAAAATTTCCCCAAATAATTGTGGGAAGCTTGTGGAAGGCTACCCGGAACGTTTGACCCAAGTTAAACAATTTAAAGACAATGCTACCAAATACTAATTGAGTGTATGTGAACTTCTGACCCACTGGGAACGTGATGAAGGAAATAATATGTGAAATAAATCATTCTCTCTACTATTATTCTGACATTTCAAAAGTTTTAAAATAAAGTGGTGATCCTAACTGACCTAAAATAGTAATTTTTACTTGGATTAAATGTCAGGAATTGTGAAAAACTGAGTTTAATTGTATTTGGCTCAGGTGTAGGTAAACTTCCCACTTCAACTGTACAGTGCATTCGCAAAGTATTCTGACCCCAACTCTTTTTCCACATTTTATGTTTTTTATTTTATTTTTTAAACTCATCAATCTACACACAATACCCCATAAAGACATTGTAAAAACAAGTTTTTAGACATAAAAATACCTTATTTACATAAGTATTCTGACGCTTTGCTATGAGATTCGAAATTGAGCTCAGGTGCATCCTGTTTCCATTGATCATCCTTGAGATGTTTCTACAACTTGATTGAAAACCACCTGTGGTAAATTCAATTGATTGGATATGATTTGAAAAGGCACACATCTGTCTATATAAGGTCCCACAGTTGACAGTGCATGTCAGAGCCAAGCCAAACCAAGACATGAGGTCGAAGAAATTGTCTGCAGAGCTCCGAGACAGGATTTTGTCGAGGCACAGATCTGGGGAAGAGTAACAACAAAATGTGTACAGCATTGAAGGTCCCCAAGAACACAGTGGCCTCCATCATTATTAAATGGAAGAAGTTTGGAACCACCAAGACTCTTCCTAGAGCTGGCCGCCTGGACAAACTGAGCAATCGGAGGAGAAGGGCCTTGGTCAGGGAGGAGACCAAAAACCTGATGGTCACTTTGACAGAGTGGGGTATTGTGTGTTGATTGATGAGGGGGAAAAAACGATTTAAGCAGTTTTAGAATAAGGCTGTAACGTCACAAAATGTAGAAAAAGTCAAAGGGTCTGAATACTTTCTGAATGCACTGTATAAAGACGCTGGTTGGATAGAGGGTCATTTAATGCAAATGTATTTAACTATACTCAAGTGTATATGCAAATGGTTATTTTCAAATATTATTATTCTATCAATATAATAACACAACACATAAATAGGCCATATATGGTTTATATATGGTAGCATGGGTCTTATATATAAAAAGTGTGTGTGTGTGTGTGTGTGTGTGTGTGTGTGTGTGTGTGTGTGTGTGTGTGTGTGTGTGTGTGTGTATATATATATATTCGACGAAGTTTAAACATGAATTCCCACCTAAACTGATGGATTACATTGACTTTTTGTCTGTCATTATACAATTATTTATGTGCTATAATTCAGTCAATATTTGATGGGTTTCTTATTTATTTAAAAAGCATTGAGTAGCTTCATTATGCAACAATACCAGAACTGTAATGGTGATCTTTTATCAAATCTTATATTCTATGAGTCTATAGATATGCATATGTTGGTTTGCCTAACCTGGGCTCCAAGAGAGAAAACCCATCAGGTCAGTGAAACTTCATGACCTCCACAGTTGTCTTTCTCTGTCTGATCAGTCAGAGCTGTGTTTAATGATCAGGTTTAACCAGGCTGATCTGTGTGCCTGATTTACTAACTGAGAGAGATGGAGATGTCAATGAGTTGCCTACAGGATGTGCCCAGTTAGACATCTGAAGAGCAGGGAGAGAATCAGGGAGAAAATACACCCAGGGACGGATAGTACAGTAGATAGTCCACGGTGAGAATCTGGTAGTTTAAAGATATCAGTTTAGATATAGCGTACCGGTAGTAGCCACTTCCATGGGTAAATAACATATAGTAGTGAGAAAGAACTGGATGGTGAAGAACTTGTGTTTGAAACATTGCAGTCAATAGAGAGGGGAGAATCTTCAGCATCTACCTAGTGAGGAAGGAGGCAGGGCAGGTGCCAGAACCAATCAGTTGGATGGGCATTTGATTTCCATAGGGGGTGGCACTATTTTTTCACAGAACCTCCTATGGTAAAATTGTTTTAATCGGTTTTATAGTAAAGACGTAATTTAACTGTCTTGTTTTCATCTGATTGTCAAACAAATCACTTTAAAAAGTAGGTTACCTCTGCATGTTTGTCCAAAATAATTCCAGCAGCCGAACAGTGCACTGTCCACCCGCTAACTTTCCATAAATTCGCAAATGTCTGAAACTACGTCACCGGAGAAAAGCATCTGTGCAAAGCGAAAGTGCGCTCCTCTGTCTTACTATATGAAGCCCATGTATCTGATGCTGTCTGGCCAAACATAATATGACATGACATACTCTTTTTGGCCAGACAGCATCAGATACATGGGCAGTAGGGCAGTAGACCAGGAGAAGAGGAGGGAGGGCAAGGAGGTATGTTAGGCCCCCCTAAGTCCCACCCATAACACCGGCCCTAGAGGGAGGGAAAGATGGAAGGAGGAAGAAAGGGCTGTAGGCCAGGAGAAGAGGAGGGAGTGCAGGCTAAATGAGAGCCAGACTGTGTGACTGAAAGCTTGTTAACAACAGCCTTTACAGATAAAAGTGTAAGGTTAACCATTAGGCTGTATCAGTACAGGGCCTTGCCCATTAGTGATTTAATGCTTCTAATTACACTAACTGAATAAGAGAGGGTAGGATTAATGTTTTTAATTACAGTGACTGTATTAGTAGAGGGGTTAACAATGTGCAGTCAGTTTTAATTAGGGGCACGTATAAAAAATAAATATGAAAACCTGCAGTAAACAGTAACACAAAAACACCATTTTATCAACCATAGAACACAGAAAACCAGAGAAGCATTTATTTCAACAGCCCTCTGTGTCCTTAGACACTGGAATCCTAGACAGCGTAAATAAGAATGTTGTGTGGATAGGAATAAACACACAGTTAACACACTCTTTGGCAGCTACAGTGTGGTGTCATGACATGAACTGGGATTGCATAACTATAGCCACTTAACATTTTACTGTTATTGTGAGAGACAAAGCCTAGAATGTATCAGAAACCCAGGGGTGTATCCAACAATGGAGAAAGAGAGAGAGAGATGATCGGGTCTCGTAGAATAATTGAAAAGTAATGAGAGAACGAAGGAGGGTGAGAGAGCTAAAAAAGGATGAAAAGAGAGGCCTATAAAGAGGGAGAGCAGAGGGAGGCTCATATCTGTTAACAGACAAACCACCCAGGAAGCAGGCTAATACACTAAGCTGATGTCACATCCCAAACTTCTTCACATGTGCTAGGTCAAAAATAGACTGAGGGAGAGTGAGTTCAGGAGAGGAAAACAGAATGACGGAGAAAGGATAGGGAGAAGGAGTAGGTAGACCCACTACAACTACTGGACCTAGACCATGGAGGAGAGGAATAGTAGTGGTGGGGTTGAGGGGTGAGTGGATAAAGCGAGTCCTAGGTTTGACTGGGTCAATTGTCAGAACGGTGTCCAATGAGTGTTCAGAGAGATGGAAAGGGACATGTGAATACATCTCTGGGGCCTGCGGACAGCCCTGGCCTGTAGTGGTTCCCCCCAGCAGGTAGACTGGCAGAGCAGTCCGACGCCCAGCCACAATAAAAGCATTATGATCCTAGCGGGGGGCATTCTTCCCAGAAACAGAGAATGGAACAGGAGGGGAAATAATTGTCTGCTAGTTTTGGAGCGGTCTCCCTAATAAACACCACCCATCCCTGCAGCAGCTAAATAAAGTAAGAAGTTCTCCACATCTTCTTTAGGCATCCACCAGATGCTGATAAATCATTTTTATGAACATGGCACCGCAGTAGCATTGTAGAACTGACTCTCTGTCTGGATCAAAGAGTCTTGGATGTCTCTATCTCGATCTCTGGCCGCCCTCTTCAATTTCCCCTAAATAAGTGAATACTCCTTCAGTCCTGGTCCTGGTGACCCATAGGGTGCAGGCTTTTGTTCCAACGTGGCACTAAAACCCTTAATTCAACTAATCAACTTACTGTATCATCTGGCAAATGATTAGTTGGGTGTAATGCTTGCCCTGAGCATAGTCTTGTACCCCTGATGCAGCATAGTCCAATCCCAACAGCAGAGGGCAGTGGTGGGAACCAGAACTGGACTGCACCATTGCAGACAGTGCCGGAGGGGGAGTACCAGCCTTTTGCGTACCTACAGCTCAGGTTGCAGATCTGTCACCAGCCCAGTGCGGCACACAGAGGGGCACTCATTTTATGATGGGGGGAAGGGGAGAGTCGTGACACCATCCTGGTCACTGACAAAGGGCTAGGGTTACACAGTGATTCGCCCTCGCGTCCAGCCAGTCAACACCACTAAACGCCTTTCATCTGGCCTAATAGCTCCCACGGGAAAGAACGCTAGGTGCCACAGAGGACTGAGATGAGTCTACAGTAGCTACCCAAAGCCACACCAAAAAATGGACTAAGAGTAGCAATAGCTCCAATGAACATTCCCTTGTTATCCAGTGAGAGTAGAAAGGAATGATTTGTCCAGTACTGCTTTCATGATGATTTTTATTTCATTGATTTTTATTTGACCTTTGCTTTATCATAAAAGTTAAATAGAGTGTGAAACTCACCGGTAGTGGGTTAAAGTGCTGGTCTACGAGGTGTGTGTATCCATAGTCAAAGAACGAGTGTCGCAGGACAACATCAATCCCCTGCATCGCTGCCATGCCCAGAGTGTTCAGCCACCTGAAATACACACACACACACACACACACACACACACACAAAGTGATAATAATGCCTAAGTGCGATGATACTTCATTTGACTGATTGATTTATAGGTTGATTGATTGATTTATAGGTTGATTGTACTTACAGAAAGCCAGCAGCATAGGTATCAGAGAGGTTATTGGTTCCTCCAGCCCACGCCGGACCTACTCCCCCCAACCACACCTTCTTACCAGGTGCATGGCTATTCACTACCTGAGAAAGAGAGAGAGTGAGGAAAGAAGAGAGAGAGTGAGGAAAGAGAGAGAGAGAGAGAGAGAGAGCGGAAACAGAGGGGACAGAGGAAAGAGAGGGGGCAAGAGAGAGGGGGGAGAACAGACAACAGAAAAACAGGGGATCAGATCAGAGAAAGAAAGAGAAAGGGGCTGCAGGTAGGCTAACAGTTAGAGCACAGGGCCAATAACCGTAAGGTCGCTAGTTTGAATCCCCGAACTGACAAGGTGACAAATCTGTTGATGTGCCCTTGAGCAAGACACTTAACCCTAATTGTTCCAGGGTCGCGGTTGATTATGGCAGACCTTGGCTGTGACCCCACTGATGCTAACTATATGGACGGATGATCTCTGTGGTTACTTGTTTCTGTACAGGGTGAACTCTGAATTACTCTATTATAAAGTGTTTTATTGTCTTCTCAGGAGTTCTGTCTTATTTACATTGGTCTCACCCCCCACACAAGCCTTTAGATTATGTGACACCCTGTGGAGATTGGACCTGGGAGTGTTTAGGTTACTGTAAACTTGGTATTGTTTGATTGGTCAATTGTGGTTGGTTTTGGGTTGGACGGTTACACCTTCAAATGTTATAAATGGGATTAAATGCCTTTGTTCTCTCTCTCTTAGAATGCTGTTCATTGACTACAGCTCAGCCTTCAACACCATTATCCCCTCCAAGCTTGTCACCAAGTTTAGGACTCTGGGTCTGAACACCTCCCTCTGCAACTGGATCCTGGACTTCCTGACCCTTAACACAGGGGCCCCACAGGGGTGTGCGCTTAGTCCCCTCCTGTACTCACTGTTCACCCACGACTGTGTGCACGACTCCAACACCATTATTAAGTTCACTGACAACATGATGGTGGTAGGCCTGATCACCGGCAACGATGAGTCAGCCTACAGAGAGGAAGTCAGTGACCTGACAGTGTGGTGCCAGAGTAAGACCAAGGAGCAGATCCACATCGATGGGGTGGCAGTGGAGCAGGTAGACAGCTTCAAGTTCCTCTGTGTCCAAATCACTAAAGACTTAAAATGGTCCAAACACACGTACAGTCGTGAAGAAAGAGCGACAGTGCCTCTTCCCCCTCAGGAGATTGAAGAAGTTTAGCATGGGCACTCAAATCCTGAAAAGGTTCTACAGCTGTACTACTGAGAGCATATTGACTGGCTGTATCACTGGTTGGTATGGCAATAGCACCGTTCTCAATCGCATGGCTCTACAGAGTGTTGTGGGGACAGCCCAGTACATTACTGGGGCTGAGCTCCCTGCCATCCAGGACCTCTATATCAGGCGGTGTGAAAAGACCCCAACCACCCAAGATTATTTTCTCTGCTGCCACAGGGCAAGAGGTATCGGTGCATCAAGTCTGACAACAACAGGCTCTTGAACAGCTTCGATCCCCAAGCAATGCAAATGATAAATAGCTACACGGACCGAGTTTACCCTGTATCTTTATTGACCTTTTATTTCAGTATTTGTCTCTATCCACATTCACAGGGCCCCAGACACACACACACACACACACACACACACACACACACACACACACACACACACACACACACACACACACACACACACACACACACACACACACACACACACACACGTGCGCGCAAGGTTTCTAGATTGAATCCCAGAGCTGAGGTAAAAAGGTAAAAATCTGTCGTTCTGCCCCTGAACAAGACAGTAAACCTTCTGTTCCTAGGCCATCATTATAATTAAGAATTTGTTCTAAACTGACTTGCCTAGTTAATAAAAAACTAAACACTCACTCCATCATTTTTTCACTCACACATAATATGCACATACATTTATACTAACTCTACACACCCACACACCTGGATCTCTGTCCGGAAGACCTATTCTCTCTGCTCTAAACAGCTTCCAGAGAATCTCTCTCCTAGCATGGCTGCAAACCATTACTACTGGACAGCAAATGGGGAAACGCACAAGCACGTGCAGTACAGCACAAACACGCTTGCATACATGCCTGCGCACACACACAAACTCACACACACATTAGGGCAGCACACATTGTTCTATGGTTGTTTTAATGTGCTTTGGTGGGTCCTCTCTTTTACAATAGACAATAATTGGGTATTTTCTATCAGCTCAGAGACTGTGACTATAGGTTGGTAGCAATTGTTACTTAATTGTGAGCATGACAGATCGGTTCTTATGGCCTTTTCTTCTCACTGAGGGAAGTTACTGTTCCAGATCTGAGAGTTGAGATCCATAAAACTGAACTGGGAACTGTGCTCTTACAGAGGTAGGCCTATGGAGGGACAAGGCAGTGGGACAGGAGAGCACTGGGTCAGGGGTTGGGAAGAGACACGTGTAACAGAGGTGATTTGGTGAAGCATACTTACATAATGACTGACCTTTCCTGAGACCTTGTGTCAACACTTCCCTTTCTCTCACCTTGAGTACTTTGGTGATCTGTTCGGTCAGGGTGTCCAGCAGGCGCGTCTTCAGAAAGTCCTCTACTTTGGTCACTCTGCCATCCATGTAGTAGCTACAGACAGAACAACAAGACACACAGACACTTCAGAACAGAATACAAGCAACTTCTGATAAATGCACACAGCAAATTCTCCAGTGTTAAAGAAACTAAATTAACATTGAAAGTGTTGTCTGTGGACCCATATAGACACCGGAACAGTGTTAAATTAACACACTACTTAGTGTAAAACCTTATTCAGATATTTTCCATGGTGCCTTGCCTTTCAGGTAAAATGTAGAATTACCACCCATGACTGAATTTGTTAGTGACAGAGACATGGTTGTCACATTCATTTTCAATCTTGTGGACTAAGCAAAAATGTTATAGTTTTACCCTAGGACAGGGGCATGAAACTCATACACATCACTCATGTGTGGTAACTCTACAATTTGCTCGAAAGGCAAGGCACTCTGGGAAATCTTTGAATATAGATTTACACTAAGTAGTGTGTTAATTTACAACTGTTCTAGTGTCTATATGGGTCCACAGACTCAACACTTTTAGTGTTGATTTAAAACTCTCAGTGTTTTTTGTTTTTTAACACTAATATCATTAACTGGTTATAATCTGACGCCAAATGCTCTCACTACACTTTACACTTAGAGTTTGCACTTATCAAAAGTATCATTCTCATGAGAAAAAAGGCTATGGTACACACAAACTGAAACTCTTACTAACGCTTCATAAAAAAGTCCAGTAATAAACCATTTAGAAATAGTATGTTCACCAATTAATAATCATTATTTAATATTAGCATATATGACCTATATTTGTAAAATTTTGTAAGCTATATATACAGTATATATATATTTTAATATTTTAATGTAACCTTTATTTAACTAGGCAAGTCAGTTAAGAACAAATTCTTATTGACAATGGCGGCCTACCCCAGCCAAACCCAAACGTTGCTGGGCCAATTGTGCGCTGCCCTATGGGACTCTCAATCCCGTCAGGATGTGATACAGCCTGGATTTGAACCAGGGTGCCTGTAGTGATGTCTCAAGCGCTGAGATGCAGTGCCTTAGACCGCTGCTCCACTCAGGAGCTCCCCCAATATATTGATTGTATTTTTATATAGCGCCTTTCCAGGTACTCAAAGCACTGCAAGTTAGGGAAACTCACCTCATCCACTACCAATATGTAGCACCCACTTTTGTAATACACAGAAAACCATTTGTGCCAAAACGCTCACCACACATCAGCTATCAGGTGGAGAGGTGAGGAGTGACATATTGATGTCTCTGAGGGGTCTTTGGCCTGGTTCGCTAACTACATCTCTCCAAGAGTGCAGTGTATAGTCAGAACATCTGCTGTCTCAGCCACTGCCTCTCACCAAGGGAGTACCCCAAGGATTGATCCTAGGCCCCATGCTCTTCTCAATTTACATCAACAACATAGCTGAGGCAGTAGGAAGCTCTCTCATCCATTTACATGCAGATGATACAGTCTTATACTCACCTCCAAAACAAAGGTCATGTGGTTTGGTAAGAAGAATGCCCCTCTCCCCACCGGTGTGATTACTACCTCTGAGGGTTTAGAGCTTGAGGTAGTCACATCATACAAGTATTTGGGAGTATGGCTAGATGGTACACTGTCCTTCTCTCAACGCATATCAAAGCTGCAGGATAAGGTTAAATCTAGACTTGGTTTCCTCTATCGTAATCGTTCCTCTTTCAACCCAGCTGCCAAACTAACCCTGTTCAGATGACAATCCTACCCATGCTAGACTACGGAGATGTAATTTAAAGATCGGCAGGTAAGGGTGCTTTTGTGCGGCTTGATGTTCTTTACCATTCGGCCATCAGATTAGCCACCAATGCTCTTCATAGGACACATCACTGCACTCTATATACTGTAAACTGGTCATCTCTGAATACCCATTGCATAAAACTCTCTTAGGCCTCACTCCCCCGTATGTGAGATACCTACTGCAGCCCGCATCCTCCAAATACAACAGCCATTCTGTCAGTCACATTCTGTTAAAGGTCCCCAAAGCACACACATCCCTGGGTCGCTCCTCTTTTCAGTTCCCTGCAGCTAGCGACTGGAACAAGCTACAAAAGCACTCAAGCTGGAGTTATCTCCATCTCTTACTGACAGTTGTGGCTGCTTCGCGAGATATATTGTTGTCTCTATCTTCTTGCCTTTGTTCTGTTGTCTGTGCCCAATAATGTTTGTACCATGTTTTGTGCTGCTACCATGTTGTGCTGCTGCCATGTTGTGTTGCTACCATGTTGTGGTCATGTTGTGCTGCTACCATGCTGTGTTGTCATGTGTTGCTGCCATGCTATGTTGTTGTCTTAGGTCTCTCTTGTCGTGATGTGTGTTTTGTCCTATATTTATATTTGTAATCCCAGCCCCCGTCCTCGTAGGAGGCCTTTTGCCTTTTGGCCGTCATTGTAAATAAGAATTTGTTCTTAACGGAATTGCCTTGTTAAATAAAGGTTCAATAAAATATACAAATAAATATGGTAATTAGGAAGGAGGGGGATGATTTGGTGGCCATGATGGAAATGGGGCCAGGTTTGGAATTTAGCCAGGGCACTGGAGTTAACACCCCTACTCTTACAATAAGTGCCATGGGATAGACATGTGACCACAGAGAGTCAGGACACCTGTTTAATGTCTCATCTGATAAATGGCACCCTATGCAAGGCAATGTCCCCATCACTGCCCTGGGGCATTGGGATTTGATCTTAAGATCAGAGGGAAGGCTGCCCCATACTGGCCCTTCAACACTACAGTATTTAGATAGTTATTCACACACGTTATATTTAAATTACTTGTTTGGTTTCTCACTATGGGTAGCTTCCATCTCACTCTACCAGCCCATGTACCTTCCTGTTACTTATTCCCACCACAGTGGAAGAAAGGAAAGAGACTTTTGTGATTTGGTTAGCCACACCCTAAGCTAACGTAGCTAGCTAACGAAGAACATACATTCTCTTCAGCTAGCAGTGTGCTTGCTAAAGCTAGGCTACTAACACTTGAGGTGAATGCTAGCAAGCTAAACGCCAGGACTAGCTGGCTATGCAGCTACGCATTGGTGAAGCACATGACTAGAACTAGAACTCCTTCGCTAGCTCTCTCTAACTGCACGGTAGTATTCTTCTCTCACCTAGCTCACCAGCACCTTTACTGGCTAGGCTGACTGGTCCTACCTTCCGGTTTTGCGGTCTTGAGAGCCCTCTAACCTGTAGAGCAACTCCACCTTGCTGTGCTCTCCGGGTTAATGAGTGCAATTTACGACAGGCTTGTAGCCCACTTAGAGTCATGGTTACCACCTCCCCTTGCCAGGATGACCCAAGCCAGGCACGAGCTCCCATCTCTGCCCCTGCGGCTCTTGCATCTCAGAGAAAGACTCCCATCCTTTCTGCTTTGCCTGTTTGGGAAACAAGCATGCTTGAGAGGCAGTCAACTACCCGGAGTCTTGTCTGCACTGCAGCACACTGTTTAAGGTTAGCCAGAGAAGGAGACAAAAAAATGCTCCTGCTCCGGGTACCCCCCACTCCAAGCTATGTCTGTACCCCCCCGGGGTAGGTGACAAGCGCTCATCTGTACACATCTGGGCGGAGGTGATTGACAACCTTGACTCTCTTCCCTTATTTAGCGAAGACACAATCTCGGGAGAGGGGGGAAGGAGGGGGATGATTTGGTGGCCATGATGGAAATGGGGCCAGGTTTGGAATTTAGCCAGGGCACTGGAGTTAACACCCCTACTCTTACAATAAGTGCCATGGGATAGACATGTGACCACAGAGAGTCAGGACACCTGTTTAATGTCCCATCTGATAAATGGCACTCTATGCAAGGCAATGTCCCCATCACTGCCCTGATGAGGCTCATACTAATAGCAGCCTCTCCAACTTTGAGCCCGAAGATGGAGGAATTGAGTCCCCACTTCCTCCCTCCCAAACACCTGCACCCGTCCCCAGGTGCACCGCCAAAGGCACAGCCGGTGACGAGGTCGCTAATCCCATCCGGGATTACACGCTCAATGTCCCACCGGTCCCACCGGACCATTTGTACGAGTGGAGGAGACTCCAACTGCAAACAGCCCTGACCAAAACTAGCATTCCGACAGTTGTGGCTTGCCTAAAGGAGGCAAAATGGTCCTGGGAAAAGCCTTTTTCTGGTAGACTAACCCCTAATTGTTCCCCTACCCTGAACATGCATAGACGAGTTTCCAGTTTCCATAAGGCCCCTCCGGTGGAGCCTCCCCTGGCTAACGGTTAACTACCTTAATCCCTCACGCAGTGCATCCCTGTTGGTTAACACCACCCTCCCGAACAAGAGGGATGCTTTTGTTCATTTGTCATAAAATGTACATAACAGCAGCCCATTCGGTCAGAGCACCTAACAGGTCCACCTTACTTACGGCTTATCAAGTGAAGCTGCTGGACAATATGGAAAGTCAATGCACAGATGACCCTGCTATGTGGGAGGAAATCTGTGTCACCACAGATCTCAAACTATGTGCCTCTCGGGACACTGTACAGAGTTGTTAAGGTCAACGGCATCATGGACTTTACCCAGTACTAGGGCATTTTAGCCAAAAACCTGGTTGCCTCTACCAGCAGACTGATATCAAGGATTTGGAAAGATTCTCTATGAAGGAATGGTCTAAGATTCCTCCCAATGTGTCATTCAATCTCAGAAAACATTTTTAGAAAAAGTCTCAATGCCATTATCCTCGCAAGGTGACTTAGGTGAGGTATAGAAAGGTATAGAAAACAGGAGTGGCAATCATTTTTAACCCTGTCTTTTAGAGAAAAAAAAGTATTACTTGTAAAACAAAATCTCTTTCTCTGAGCAATTGTATTAGCGTAAAATACTATACAATAAAGCTCAGTACTTGAATTCTTTATTTTATACAGACAATTTTGCTCATCTTCATCAACGGCATTAATCCCACTGTATATGACTACTACCAATGCCACAGACCGTTTTAAACCAGATAATTTTGGGGGGTTCAGTTCCTCTTTAATTTAACATTTATTAAATTAGGCAAGTCAGTTAAGAACAAATTCTTATTTTCAATGACGGCCTAGGAACAGTGGGTTAACTGCCTTGTTCAGGGGCAGAATGGCAGATTTTTACCTTGTCAGCTTGGGGATTTGACCTTGCAACCTTTCGGTTACTAGTCCGAGTTTGAAATATCACTAGCCACTTTAAACAATGCTACCTTATATAATGTTACTTACCCTACATTATTCATCTCATATGCATACGTAGATACTGTACTCTATATCATCGACTGCATCCTTATGTAATACATGTATCACTAGCCACTTTAACTATGCCACTTGGTTTACATACTCATCTCATATGTATATACTGTACTTGATATCATCTACTGTATCTTGCCTATGCTGCTCTGTACCATCACTCATTCATATATCCTTATGTACATATTCTTTATCCCCTTACACTGTGTATAAGACAGTAGTTTTTTTTTTTGGAATTGTTAGTTAGATTACTTGTTCGTTATTACTGCATTGTCGGAACTAGAAGCACAAGCATTTCGCTACACTCGCATTAACATCTGCTAACCATGTGTATGTGACAAATAAAATTTGATTCGATTTGATTTGATTTAGTCCAATACTCTAACCACTAGGCTACGCTGCCACCCAGAATAAAGATTCATAAGATAATGCATACGGTGTTTAATATAGATAAATTATTATCAAAGTATTTTTGGAAGTACCTGATCTAAAGCAATCACTATTTACAGTTTATGAGTGCCATTAACGTGGTATGGGTTTCCATAGAATTCAGGTAGGTTTAGGCTATTATCAATAATGTCATCATGTAACCCTTTTTGGGGGAATTGACACAGTGGGTTTTGTCACATTTGGCAATGCTGCCGACAACACTCTACTTGAAGGGGGTATAAAAAAGACATTCACAACACCTTTTTGAAACCAGTCATAACACCTCGCAGTATCAGTTATAACAACCTTCATAACACATTTTTTCAATATCATTTATAAGGAGTTTTCAAAATATGTAAATTGTCATTTCAGAACGAAAAGTTAACAGTAACACAGAAATATATCTTTATATGTACATATATTTAGAAATGTGTATTTTCACAGCCACAGTACCCAACCCCCAAAGTATTATCGTAGGAACACATATTTTTGGCTTAAGTTGGCAGAGAACATGCTGCAGGCCTAACATGACATTTACACTTTGTGCTCCAGGCCAGGACTCACTGTAGACCAGGTACTCTGTTTGCTTCAGATACACCTTCTTACTGTATGTTCTGTACTTATTCATGGATACGGGGTCAAATTGACACAGAACATCCACTGCGTATAGGCTTTTGAACATAATTGGAGGGTGAAGATACTATTGATAATTCCAAGGGCTGTTTACCAAGTGGCATCCTGCAGCACTGAAAGAGAGAGGATACAAAACACTCTGTGCAAAGAGTAACTAAATGTGCTGCCCCTAGCCAGTTCTGTGAATAGTGTATTAGAGCACGGATGTCTTACAGCACAAATGGGCAACTTTGATGTGGGCCACAAAGAACATTTAGCAGTTTTAAAGTTTGCTGCTTTTCTACACATTTTGCCATGGGGCTGGGAGCAAAAATGTGCAGTTTTACAGCTACAGTGCCTTGCGAAAGTATTCGGCCCCCTTGAACTTTGCGACCTTTTGCCACATTTCAGGCTTCAAACATAAAGATATAAAACTGTATTGTTTTGTGAAGAATCAACAACAAGTGGGACACAATCATGAAGTGGAACGACATTTATTGGATATTTCAAACTTTTTTAACAAATCAAAAACTGAAAAATTGGGCGTGCAAATTTATTCAGCCCCCTTAAGTTAATACTTTGTAGCGCCACCTTTTGCTGCGATTACAGCTGTAAGTCGCTTGGGGTATATCAGTTTTGCACATCGAGAGACTGACATTTTTTCCTCTTCCTCCTTGCAAAACAGCTCGAGCTCAGTGAGGTTGGATGGAGAGCATTTGTGAACAGCAGTTTTCAGTTCTTTCCACAGATTCTCGATTGGATTCAGGTCTGGACTTTGACTTGGCCATTCTAACACCTGGATATGTTTATTTTTGAACCATTCCATTGTAGATTTTGCTTTATGTTTTGGATCATTGTCTTGTTGGAAGACAAATCTCCGTCCCAGTCTCAGGTCTTTTGCAGACTCCATCAGGTTTTCTTCCAGAATGGTCCTGTATTTGGTTCCATCCATCTTCCCATCAATTTTAACCATCTTCCCTGTCCCTGCTGAATAGAAGCAGGCCCAAACCATGATGCTGCCACCACCATGTTTGACAGTGGGGATGGTGTGTTCAGGGTGATGAGCTGTGTTGCTTTTACGCCAAACATAACGTTTTTCATTGTTGCCAAAAAGTTCAATTTTGGTTTCATCTGACCAGAGCACCTTCTTCCACATGTTTTGTGTGTCTCCCAGGTGGCTTGTGGCAAACTTTAAACAACACTTTTTATGGATATCTTTAAGAAATGTCTTTCTTCTTGCCACTCTTCCATAAAGGCCAGATTTGTGCAATATATGACTGATTGTTGTCCTATGGACAGAGTCTCCCACCTCAGCTGTAGATCTCTGCAGTTCATCCAGAGTGATCATGGGCCTCTTGGCTGCATCTCTGATCAGTCTTCTCCTTGTATGAGCTGAAAGTTTAGAGGGACGGCCAGGTCTTGGTAGATTTGCAGTGGTCTGATACTCCTTCTATTTCAATATTATCGCTTGCACAGTGCTCCTTGGGATGTTTAAAGCTTGGGAAATCTTTTTGTGTCCAAATCCGGCTTTAAACTTCTTCACAACAGTATCTCGGACCTGCCTGGTGTGTTCCTTGTTCTTCATGATGCTCTCTGCGCTTTTAACGGACCTCTGAGACTATCACAGTGCAGGTGCATTTATACGGAGACTTGATTACACACAGGTGGATTGTATTTATCATCATTAGTCATTTAGGTCAACATTGGATCATTCAGAGATCCTCACTGAACTTCTGGAGAGAGTTTGCTGCACTGAAAGTAAAGGGGCTGAATAATTTTGCACGCCCAATTTTTCAGTTTTTGATTTGTTAAAAAAGTTTGAAATATCCAATAAATGTCGTTCCACTTCATGATTGTGTCCCACTTGTTGTTGATTCTTCACAAAAAAATACAGTTTTATATCTTTATGTTTGAAGCCTGAAATGTGGCAAAAGGTCGCAAAGTTCAAGGGGGCCGAATACTTTCGCAAGGCACTGTAATTTCCTTGAATTTGACACATTTTGCCAATGAGTGGATAGAAATGTTTGCCGTTTTTAATGTGATATCTGAGTGAGCCCCCGATTGGTAATTCGACCATGATTCAAATGTTTAGCTGACATGGGCTAAATGACTGTCAAGAGAAAAAGACTACTGATGCACAACCAAATTTCTAAATTGCACCTTGTGTATTCTACTATTCTAACTCTCAACGGTATTTCAAGGGAATTTCATTTTGAAAACTTCTTATGAATGATGAAGAATGAATGTATTATAAAGTTTGTTATGCATGATACGGCAACACGCATAAAGGTGAATGCCTTGTCTGAATGTATGTATGCCCCCTTCAGCTAAAGTGTTACCATGTACTGTACATAGAGGAAGTTATTTGTGAAGTATCTATTTAGTACTAATGAAGAGTTTATGTATTCTATATAAAGCCTTTATAAATTCTTGTTTTTTAAAGTGGGACCTAATTGTAGGAAAACTATCAAATCTTTTACCATCAAGGGTTACCAAAACTGGTAAAGCGCTACCAAATTGTGTTATGATACCATTTATGTGTGGCCAACTTTGTCAGACAAAAATACATAGTAGTTTTGTAGGGAAGCTGTCTGCTGATCTGACTGCTCCTCTACCTATGGGAAGAATTAAAGCGTGAACACATCTGTAGAGAACAGAACGTATCCTCTATTTGGAATTACATTCTTTACCAAGACAATGATGAATCACCTTTTCTCGCAGTAGTCTCTCTCTCTCTCTCTCTCTCTCTCTCTCTCTCTCTCTCTCTCTCTCTCTCTCTCTCTCTCTCTCTCTCCTCTCTCTCTACTGTACTACTCTGTCTTTTCTCTCTTGCTAAATTTCAATCTCTCTCCTTCTCTTTCTCATCTGACATTCTTCCTCTTTCTCCCCTCTACAATGTTTCTCTCTCTGACTTGTGGAATGGTTGAGATGTAGATAAATACCAGATTTAGTCTGAGACGAGTATTAAGATGTCAGAGGGAAGAGCGAGAAAGTGACAAGAATTGGAGGAAGGCAGGGAGGGATCAGAGAGAGAGAAAAAGGAGACAAGTGAGAGAGAAAGAAGGAGAGCGATAGCGAAAGGGAGACAAGAGACAAAGGGTGCGCTCGTGTGTGAGTGTGAGTGTTTGTGAGGGTCTAAGCTCCACCAATGAATAAAATGAGTCCCTCCAGGGGAATGGGCCCTCAGGATTTACGAGTCCGGCGGGACAGTGAATAAAGTGTGGAGTCTTTGCTCTTTCTTCCTCCCACTGCTATCTCTATTTTCTCTACTTTCTCCATATACTGTAGCTGTAAAAAATATCAGTCCTCTTGCTGAGTGTTCAGTCTTCTGACTACATGGTCTCTATGTCTCTATTCATGGAGCAATACTCCCGCTAGGCCAAAACGTGTTACTTGCATAACCCTCGGTTCTCTGATATTATAAGTGAGATATCTCACATGAAGGGGTTTGACAAGAGTCTCAGAAGCTCGAAGAACCAATCACACACGTCTGTCGGAAACAGAAAAGTCGAGGGGCGAATAAGGTGAGCCCCTCCCCTCATTCCCCCACCCTCTGATCATTCTTGAGCATGCCGAACTTCCTCAAGTTCTTGCTAGTAGGGAATGGTGTAGTGCAATTTGGGTTGTTAATTAGATTCTTTCTGCCATTTCAAGATTTCTTGTTTTTTATTATTATTTGTGTACTTGTTGGACATTTTACAGCATTGTTAGGAGCTAGTAACATAAGCATGATCACTGCTATAACATCTGCTAAACTGTGTACACGACCAATAAACTGTTATTTTATTTGAATGCGGTGAGACATCTCACTCATAATATCAGAGAACCGGGGCTACGCAAATAACCTTAAGTTCTCTTTCAGTTGTTAGTTTCGATCTCACATGAGGGATATGGCCAACTCCCGTATCACAGAATGCTCTCTGAGGCCAGTTAGTCTCAACGTATCAACCCTCAGAGGCCCCGACACTGAGGACAGTATACGCCAAAGAAGGCGCAATGACATCTAGCCGGTAGAACATCATAAAAGTATGCAAGGAGATGCCCTCGAACAGTGCCCAAGAAGTAGCCATACCCCTGGTGGAGTGAGCCCTCAGGCCATCCGGAGGTTGTAACCCCTTGCTATTATAGGCCAATATAATAGCTTCCACAATCCGTGATAACTGTTGACGAGAGAGGCGTCTCTCACAAAACACACAAAGAGCTAATCGCTCTTGTGCAAAGCTTTCGTTTTATCCAAGTATATGAGCATTATGGGTACTGGACACAAACTGGGGGGGAGGGGATAAAGTCACCCAACACAGAAGACAGGCGAAGAAAAACCTGCACTCGGCGGAGTAACCTCACAGCACACCTGTGAACAGATGAACTTGGAAAACGGATCAAGTCATGCTGAGGAGAGCTAAGAGAATGACTGTTTGTGAGGAAGAGAGGTGAGATTGATCAAAAGGTCAGCGAGTGGCTCTTTATGATGAGGGGAGCTGCTCACATCATTTGCCTCTCGACCTGTCTGTACCCGACAGACATATGTGATTGGTTCTTTGAGATGATGAGATTCTGGTGAATCACGCTCATGTGAGATATCAAAACAAATAATTGAAAGAGAACACAACCACACTATGAGGATGAAGACAACAGTAGGGAAGTGACAGGGGAAGTTCTGGCAGTACTGGAGAAAGAGAACATTGAAAACATGTACTGTACTGTATGTTAGCGTCAGCTTGGGAAGATATACCTGTTGTATATTTGTGTGTGTGTGTGTGTGTGTGTGCATGCCTGCTTGTCTGTGTGTAAGAGGTGTGGACGCTTAGTGCTACTCTAATCATCCCTAACCCTCTTACCTGAGCTCCCCCACAGAATGCCAGACCGAGGGAGACAACAGGCATGGTTAACTGTCTGGTCACAGATACACTCTAGCATGTGTAGCACCTGTTTTGTGTTCCTAACATGTAACATGCTGTTCCATGCCAAATGACTCCAATATGTAAACTGTATAACTAAACCAAGTTGTTCAACACAATTCTAATATGTACCATCTAGAGGAAGTGCTGCTATTATGGATGGATTGGTGCAACTTTCTCTCTATAGAAAAACACAAGACCGAATCATTCACGTAGCATGTCTTCAGATCTTAGGCAAGGTTAGTCATCATGCAAGTGTATTTCACTGTTGGTCAAAGTGGCACCTTTTCAGAGCTTTTATTGGTTAAAAGTTGGTTTATAGAGGTCAGCCTACCTGTCACGCAGTCTGGCTAGCATAAAACCTAGTCCTGTTGTGTAAAGAGGGTAATTGGCAGGACATGTGTGTGTATGCGTGTGTGTGTGTGTGTAAGCATATGGTTTGACTTTGCCAGTGTGGGTGGTGCTAAACCTTCCTCTTCCCAATCTCTTAATTAGCCTGACCTTGGCCTTAACGAGACCCGTCTCTAGCAGTGTGGTGTGTGTCTGTGTGTGCATTTGTACGTGTTTGCGTGCATGCGTGTGCGTGTGTTAATGAGACAAATATGTGAATACCTTGGCACGAAACAGCAATATTCCCTTATTTTGAAACTACTGCACAGACTATTTTACTTCGTTCTGACAGCGATGCAATTTTTTTGCTCTCTCAGAATGTCAACCACAGTTCCTCTTGCCTGCCTGTAAAACAATGACCATTACAAACCACAACAACAGCCAGACATGTCTTTAGCCGCTCAGTCACTTCAAGAACGACACCACAAGTCAGAATGGGGAGGAAAGCAGAGGAGAGAGAGTGTGAGGGAAAATACCAAACTAAAACCATGCCATTCTTTCAGCAGCTGGTTCTCACTATAGCTTGTATTTTTTATAAAAGCCTTCAAAATATTTCTCCCTGGAAACAGTTTGACTGGAAACCATTTTTATTCTACTTTACACATTTTAAGAGGTTTTATGAATGAGAACTTGTTTATTGTTATTATGATGATGATGATTATTATATAGGGAATGTGTGTATGAAGCTAAGTGATACAGGTATGCAGATATAGGATAGAAAAAGGGGTAAAATACCTACTGTTGCCACGTTACAGCATCCACAACAGAACCAGCGTTCTTCATGAATCTGGGAATAAAAACGCAAGAGATTCAGTTTACAGCATCACTGAGATACCAGTACTTCATTTTGGAATAAAACACAGACTTTTCATTAGTTTCATATGTCTTGGCTTCTTGACCAGGTTGTCAATGTGTGTGTATGTGTGTGCGCGTGTGTGATTCAGTGAGTGTGTGTATTTCTAACTGTTAAAGCCAAAGAGACACGTGAGAAACAAGACATGAGGACCGGGTAGTCTCAACCTGAAACTCTCCTTATTTGGGTCTGAGAGTCTTTCTGACATGTCCAGACTCTTCTGTCTAAACAGCTTGTCAGAAAGGCACTCTCACCAGTTAAAGATGTTTAGTCTTGGTTACATCTTTTAACTGACACCGATGTTACCGCCGTCCATTTGGCCTTTGTTTTCTTAAGCAGACAACTGTGGCAGACACACACACACACATGCACACACACCTGAGACAGAGGCTGTGACCGTGAGACAAAGTCAAACCAGGGGAAAGACCGGTCGGTCAAACCAGGGGAAAGACTGGTCAAACCAGGGGAAAGACCGGTCAAACCAGGGGAAAGACTGGTCAAACCAGGGGAAAGACTGGTCAGTCAAACCAGGGAAAGACTGGTCGGTCAAACCAGGGGAAAGACCGGTCGGTCAAACCAGGGGAAAGACCGGTCGGTCAAACCAGGGGAAAGACCGGTCGGTCAAACCAGGGGAAAGACCGGTCGGTCAAACCAGGGGAAAGACCGGTCGGTCAAACCAGGGGAAAGACTGGTCGGTCAAACCAGGGAAAAGACCGGTCGGTCAAACCAGGGAAAGACCAGTCAAACCATGGGAAAGACTGGTCAAACCAGGGGAAAGACCGGTCAAACCAGGGGAAAGACTGGTCAAACCAGGGGAAAGACTGGTCAAACCAGGGGAAAGACTGGTCAAACCAGGGGAAAGACCGGTGGAGGAAAAGGAGGAGAACAGAGAGGAGGAGTTAGAGGAGGAGTTAGAGGAGAACCTCCCTCATAATTCACAAAGACTCTCTAAATCCAACTCATCAGCTCAGCTATAGTAAGTAAGAGTTGTATAGTAGTAAGTATTGCTAACATAAATGTTATAACTATTGATGTGTACCTACAGAAAAGCACTAGCCAAAACATTGAGGTCAGGCATATCTATTTTTGCAGCCTTTATTATACTGAACTAAAATATAAACGCATCAATTTCAAAGATTTTACTGAGTTCCAGTTCATATAAGGAAATCAGTCAATTGAAATAAATAAATTAGGCTTTAATCTATGGATTTGTCATGACTGGGTGTTCAGGTATGCATCTGTTGGTCACAGATATCTTGGCTAGGGGTGTGGATCAGAAAACCAGTCAGTATCTGGTGTGACCACCACTTGCCTCATGCAGCGCGACATATCTCCACCACATAGAATTGATCAAGCTGTTGATTGCGGCCTGTGGAATGTTTATCCCACTCCTCTTCAATGGCTGTGCGAAGTTGCTTGATATTGGCGGGAACTGGAACATGCTGTCATACACGTCGATTCAGAGCATTCCAAACCTGCTCAATGTGTCACTCCCTGCCTATAGAGAGGCGTTTATTCTCCATTTCGGTTAGGCCAGGGTGTGACTAGGGTGGGCATTCTAGTTTCTGTATTTCTATGTTTTCTATTTCTTTGTTTTTGGCCGAGTGTGGTTCCCAATCAGAGGCAGCTGTCTATCGTTGGTAGCTGTCTATCGTGGGAATCATACTTAGGCAGCCATTTTCCCACCTGTGTTTTGTGGGTAGTTGTTTTCTGTATAGTTTATGCACCTTACAGAACTGTTTAGTTATTTTTCACTTTGTTATTTTGTTCAAGTGTTTTTGTTAATAAAGAATCATGAACACGTACCACGCTGCGTTTTGGTTCGATCCTCATTACGACAAGAGCCGTGACACAATGGGTGACATGTCTGGTGAGAATGCAGGCCATGGAAGAACTGGGACATTTTCAGCTTCCAGGAATTGTGTACAAATCCTTGTGACAGAGGGCCGTGCACTATCATACTAAAACATTAGGTGATGGAGGTGGATGAATGGCACGACAATGGGCCTCAGGATCTCGTGACGGTATTCATATTGCCATCGATAAAATGCAATTGTGTTCGTTGTCTGTAGCATCTCTGTGCATTCATATTGCCATCGATAAAATGCAATTGTGTTCGTTGTCTGTAGCTTGTGCCTTCCCATACCATAACTCCACCGCCACCATGGGGCACTCTGTACACAACATTAACGTCAGCAAACCACTCGCCCACTGGTTGGATGTACTGCCAAATTCTCTAAAAAATGTTGGAGGCGGTTTATGGTAGAGAAATTTACATTCAATTCTCTGGCAACAGCTCTCGTGAACCTTTCTGCAGTCAGATTGTCAAATGCACGCTCCCTCAAACCTTGAGACATCTGTGGCATTGTGTTGTGTGACAAAACGGATCATTTTAGAATGGCCTTTTATTGTCCCAGTACAAGGTGCACCTGTCTAATGATAATACTGTTTAATAATCTTCTTGGTATGCCACACTTGTCAGGTGGATGGATTATCTTGGCAAAGGAGAAATGCTCACAAACAGGGATGTTAACAAATGTCTGCACAAACTTTGAGAGAAATTTTGCGTTTTGTGTGTATGGAACATTTCTGAGATATTTTATTACAGATCATGAAACATGGGACCAACGTTTTACATGTTGCATTGATATTTTGTACAGTGTACATCCTAGAGGTATGCAAAAAAATGCTGCTCTGCCAAATACATATTTTTGGAGTGGAAAAAATCCACCATTTAACACATAACAAATCCAACAATTAACCTAACAAATCCACTACTTTTGGCAAGTCCCAATGGTGTGTCTAAGATAGAGGGGTGGAAATGTGTATAAGAGGACTAGACAAAGATTATCTGGTCTGTGAGAGAGAAGAGAGAGGAGAGAGGAGAGAGGAGAGAATAGAGAGCGAGGGGACAGGTGGGACATCGCTTGGCCACCTTATCAATCCACTGACACTCTATACAGCTGACAGCCTATTTAACTATACCAGGGCCTGGGACCATCAGACTGTAGGCTTCTACATAAACACTGGGCCTGTGTGAGTGTGTGTGTGTGTGTGTGTGTGTGTGTGTGTGTGTGTGTGTGTGTGTGTGTGTGTGCTTAAATCACATTTCCAAAAGATAACTCCATACCATAGTCCAGGACCTTGTAGTGTGTCCATATGGTGACAACGGTGTCAGTGAAACGACTCACCCATCGAGCAGCAGAATGGCGTTTTTGCGTGGTCGTCCAGCGTTCGGGCCCAAGAGGTGTGCTCGGCTATAGTAGCGTACAGACTGCAGTAACGTTCTCAGCAGGGTGTAGTCCTGGGCTAGCTGGGTACTGTTCACTGTCTGACCCATCATGCTACGGTAGCCATTAGGCTCTGGAGAGAGATGGAGAGAGGGACGAAATGAAAGGTCAGGAAAGTGATATAAACAGTATGATCCACCATTTCACAGCAACCCTTCCACTCTGGTGAAAGATGGAGAGAGGGACGAAATGAAAGGTCAGGAAAGTGATATAAACAGTATGATCCACCATTTCACAGCAACCATTCCACTCTGGTGAAAGATGGAGTCCAAATGGCAATCTTTAAAACAAATAGACATTTACTTCGATCTTCATTCAGGTTCATTTGTCAATACATTCTACCAGCTTATTTACCCAGCTGAATCCTGTTTCTGGAGAGCTTGACTTGGTCAGATAGTTTTCCACCTTGGGGGAGGATCTTTGCTCCATAAGTGAACAGTAGAAACACTTCAACACCATAACGTGTTGGGCTACTGACATTTTTATGTTGTCCTTGAATGGAACCCTATGTACACAGTAATACAGAAAGAGAGAGAGAGTCAGGCAATGTCCAACATATGTTCCTCTCAGTGCCCAGTATGTGCGCGTTAACTAAATTGTCATTATTGTAATGTTGCTGGAGGGAGGACTTGCCAGGAGAATGGGCCAAGATAACAGGGAGGTCCCCCACCTCCCTATTTCTATCCCTCTCTTTCTCTCTCTCTCTCCATCTGTGTTGATGGTCTCCGCCAGAAGGAGCCTCAATTTCCCCCCAAAATAAAAACACAGACCCCTATAGTTCCCCCCTGCTGGCCATACTGTTTGTGTCTGTCATATTGGCAGGTGTTCTCGGGTCAACCATGCACCACTGAGCAAGTAATCAGCTGTTACCTTCTCCTTTTTAAAACCACTCCATACTTGAGCATCCCGAAATACCCCCACCCTCCCTCTCTCTCTCTCTCTCCCCTCTCTCTCTCTCTCTCTCTCTCTTTCTCTCTCTCTCTCTCTCTCTCTCTCTCTCTCTCTCTCTCTCTCTCTCCCTCTCTCTCTCTCTCTCTCTCTCTCTCTCTCTCTCTCTCTCTCTCTCTCTCTCTCTCTCTCTCTCTCTCTCTCTCTCTCTCTCTCTCTCTCCTCTCTCTCTCTCTCTCTCTCTCTCTCTCTCTCTCTCTCTCTCTCTCTCTCTCTCTCTCTCTCTCTCTCTCTCTCTCTCCCTCTCTCTCTCTCTCTCTTTCCCTCTCTCTCTCTCTCTCTCTCTCTCTCTCTCTCTCTCTCTCTCTCTCTCTCTCTCTCTCTCTCTCTCTCTCTCTCTCTCTCTCTCTCTCTCTCTCTCTCTCTCTCTCTCTCTCTCTCTCTCTCTCTCTCTCTCTCTCTCTCTCTCTCTCTCCCCTCTCTCTCTCTCTCTCTCTCCCCTCTCTCTCTCTCTCTCTCTCTCTCTCTCTCTCTCTCTCTCTCTCTCTCTCTCTCTCTCTCTCTCTCTCTCTCTCTCTCTCTCTCTAAAAATGTCAGTGTAGAATGGATAAATACATATAATTTTCATGAACAATACTGCTACACTCATAAAGGTGTTAGAAATGGTTTCATAAAGGTGTTAGAAATGGTTTCATAAAGGTGTTAGAAATGGTTTCATAAAGGTGTTAGAAATGGTTTCATAAAGGTGTTAGAAATTGTTTCATAAAGGTGTTAGAAATGGTTTCATGAAGGTGTTCGGGATGCGTTGTGTATACACTTCAAGTACAGTGTTACCTAATGTTTTATAATTCTACTGTATTAAATAGCATAAATGATATAATATATAGTATATAATGTTGTATAGATACTGACCGTTGCCCAGTTCCCAGGAGATGTTGTATTTCTTCCCGGCGCTGTATTTGAGGAGGCTGAGTGCTGAGGAGGAGTTCCAGGAGGAGTCAGGGTTTCTCTGCTGGGCGTTGAGCCCAAGGACCAGATGCAGACCAGCACACTCGGCAAAGTTGTACAGTTTGTCTAAAGACCTGGCTGGGAGCAAACCAGACGCAGTTGTAACTTTGTTTCTTTTCTAAATATTTGAGGTAACTGTCAATCATATTGTGGCCGGGCTATCTTTATTTAATTATTTATAAACATTGAAAACAGATATGGGACATTTCTCTTATGCTAGGTAAAACTCTAGAAAACTGTGCCCCATCTCTTCCCTCTCTCTCTCTCTCTTCTATAAATTTATAAACTGAAAACAGATATGGGACATTTCTTTCCCTAGAGTAAAACTAGCTAGAAAAACTGTGCCCTGTCTAACATCTGGACCTAACCCCTCCTACTATAGGATCTGGTTGGGAACTCCACTTAGATCTAGATTCATTTTTGACTGTGGGAATCATCTCTACAAAACCTCTCTCACAGATTTCTGAGCCTGAAACTAAGTGATCTAAACTCTCTGAAAGTACACCTGTTCCTCTCTAACCTTTAACCTCTTTAATCTGAGCCTGACTCATCATCTAAACTCTACAGTACTACAGTCCACTTTACCTAACCTCTCAATCTGAGCCTGACTCATCATCTAAACTCTACAGTACTACTACCTAACCCCTCAATCTGAGCCTGACTCATCATCTAAACTCTACAGTACTACAGTCTTACCTAACCCCTCAATCTGAGCCTGACTCATCATCTCTCTACAGTACTACAGTCCACCTTACCTAACCCCTCAATCTGAGCCTGACTCATCATCTAAAACTACAGTACTACAGTCCACTTTACCTAACCCCTCAATCTGAGCCTGACTCATCATCTAAACTCTATAGTACTACAGTCCACCTTACCTAACCTCTCAATCTGAGCCTGACTCATCATCTAAACTCTAAAAATGTCAGTGTAGAATGGATAAATACATATAATTTTCATGAACAATCCACTGCTACACTCATAAAGGTGTTAGAAATGGTTTCATAAAGGTGTTAGAAATGGTTTCATAAAGGTGTTAGAAATGGTTTCATAAAGGTGTTAGAAATGGTTTCATAAAGGTGTTAGAAATGGTTTCATCTAAAGGTGTTAGAAATGGTTTCATAAAGGTGTTAGAAATGGTTTCATAAAGGTGTTAGAAATGGTTTCATAAAGGTGTTAGAAATGGTTTCATAAAGGTGTTAGAAATGGTTTCATAAAGGTGTTAGAAATTGTTTCATAAAGGTGTTAGAAATGGTTTCATGAAGGTGTTCGGGATGCGTTGTGTATACACTTCAAGTACAGTGTTACCTAATGTTTTATAATTCTACTGTATTAAATAGCATAAATGATATAATATATAGTATATAATGTTGTATAGATACTGACCGTTGCCCAGTTCCCAGGAGATGTTGTATTTCTTCCCGGCGCTGTATTTGAGGAGGCTGAGTGCTGAGGAGGAGTTCCAGGAGGAGTCAGGGTTTCTCTGCTGGGCGTTGAGCCCAAGGACCAGATGCAGACCAGCACACTCGGCAAAGTTGTACAGTTTGTCTAAAGACCTGGCTGGGAGCAAACCAGACGCAGTTGTAACTTTGTTTCTTTTCTAAATATTTGAGGTAACTGTCAATCATATTGTGGCCGGGCTATCTTTATTACAAATAATTATTTATAAACATTGAAAACAGATATGGGACATTTCTTTTCCAGTATGCTAGGTAAAACTAGCTAGAAAAACTGTGCCCTGTCTAACATCTGGACCTAACCCCTCCTACTATAGGATCAGTGGTGGTGGGAACTCCACATTAGATGGCTAGATTCATTTTTGACTGTGGGAATATATGTAGCTACAAAACCTATCACAGATTTAATGATTTATCGAAACTAAGTGATCCCGACTCGTTCTGAAAAACACCTGTTCCTAGTTCTAACCTTTAACCTCTTTAATCTGAGCCTGACTCATCATCTAAACTCTACAGTACTACAGTCCACTTTACCTAACCCCGTCAATCTGAGCCTGACTCATCATCTAAACTCTACAGTACTACAGTCCACTTTACCTAACCCCGTCAATCTGAGCCTGACTCATCATCTAAACTACAGTACTACAGTCCACCTTACCTAACCCCGTCAATCTGAGCCTGACTCATCATCTAAACTACAGTACTACAGTCCACCTTACCTAACCCCATCAATCTGAGCCTGACTCATCATCTAAACTCTACAGTACTACAGTCCACCTTACCTAACCCCGTCAATCTGAGCCTGACTCATCATCTAAACTCTACAGTACTACAGTCCACTTTACCTAACCCCGTCAATCTGAGCCTGACTCATCATCTAAACTCTATAGTACTACAGTCCACCTTACCTAACCCCGTCAATCTGAGCCTGACTCATCATCTAAACTCTATAGTACTACAGTCCACCTTACCTAACCCCGTCAATCTGAGCCTGACTCATCATCTAAACTCTACAGTACTACAGTCCACCTTACCTAACCCCGTCAATCTGAGCCTGACTCATCATCTAAACTACAGTACTACAGTCCACTTTACCTAACCCCGTCAATCTGAGCCTGACTCATCATCTAAACTCTACAGTACTACAGTCCACCTTACCTAACCCCGTCAATCTGAGCCTGACTCATCATCTAAACTCTACAGTACTACAGTCCACCTTACCTAACCCTGTCAATCTGAGCCTGACTCATCATCTAAACTCTACAGTACTACAGTCCACCTTACCTAACCCCGTCAATCTGAGCCTGACTCATCATCTAAACTACAGTACTACAGTCCACCTTACCTAACCCCGTCAATCTGAGCCTGACTCATCATCTAAACTCTACAGTACTACAGTCCACCTTACCTTTATTGTTTCATTTATGTTGACTAAGTGATAATTTAACTGGATGATAATTCCAACCATACATAACACCAGGCCTATACAACGCCCAGGGGAGGACTTGAGGGTGTGTGTGTGTGTGTGTGTGTGTGTGTGTGTGTGTGACGTGTCCTGATGGATATCCCAGCCTGCTGATGAAGACCAGGTGAAGGGCATAGCTGAACGGCAGCCTGCTGAGCAGATATGACAATAAAATAAATCATGAGTGAAAAGTCCAGAAAGAAACTTTCTCTAAAGATATGTATGAACTTGATATGGTTCAAGAGGCTGTGTTTTATATGTGTAAAATGACATAGGTCTGTCCACAGATGGTGAAGTAATGCCCTTGACATGTGAAATGTCAGTGTGTGTGTGTGCGTGTGAAGTCCCTAAAGGGGGTCTCATCGTTTCTCCCTCCTAGGTCCAGATCCAGAAAGACTGATTTATATTCTCATTAGAGTCCCCTGCCGAGATGGAGTCTTTGAAGCACACACACGCAACACACACACACACAATGCACCCTACATAGGGAGCTGTTATATCACTCTTTATACCATTTATACAGTATGACATTAGTTTATAGATGATTTGTGAAGCATTTCTATTGTGATTAAGAAGACTTTATGTATACTATGTAAAGCCTTAATAAGTTGTATTTTGTTTAAAGTGGGACCAAGTTTAACAATCAATAATCAATCCAGACTTATTGAGATAAATGGTACATTAGAGATTAAGCAGCCAGGGTCTCTGGAAACCAGCAGCTATTGTTTCTGGAAACCTCTGATGTTACTCCCTAAAGGATTTCTGTAGTTCCTGCGAGTGTTTCATCATTTGCAGACACACACATACACACGCACATGCACACGCACAAACACACAAAAACACACATACTACAGCTCCGAGTGCTGCTCATATTCCCCAGACTATCCCTGCTAAAAGCATTATTCCAAATATCAATCCAGGACTTGGCGAGAACTGATGTAAGGAATTCTCTCTCTGTCAATATAATTTGTCAACATATGACAGCTCAATGCTTTGTTAAGGCGAGCACATTTATCAGCTTCTAAAGATTCAAATTCAGAACCAAAGCCCTGAATTAAACGATACAATATGGGGGATGAATAATGCAGCCATTTTGTCAATGCAGAAACTTCAGATAACAATGACCTCTAGCTGTCACACAGATGTATATGTCGTGCTTTTTACATATCATTTAGTTAGCCATGTGAATCTATTCTATTATATTACACTGTGTTTCTATTCAATTATATTTCATTGTGTTTCCATTCAACTATATTATATTATATTCCATTGTGCTTCTATTCAATTATATTATATTATATTATATTACATTGTGTTTCTATTCAATTATATTGTGTTATATTCCATTGTGTTTCTATTCAACTATATTATATTATATTCCATTGGGTTTCTATTCAATTATATTTTGTACAGTAAGTAGTATGCTAAATGACTGAAGTAAATGCAACCCAAAAAGCCGAAGCCACAGACCCAGTTTGTGCTGTGCTGGTGACACTGTCTGGGATTTATTTAGAATTCAAGGCACACTTAAACAGCATGGCTACCACAGCATTCTGCAGCAATACGCCATCCCATCTGGTTTGCGCTTAGTGGGACTATAATTTGTTTTTCAACAGGACAATGACCCAACACACCTCCAGGCTGTGTAAGGGATATTTGACCAAGAAGGAGAGTAATGGAGTGCTGCATCAGATGACCTGTCCTCCACAATCCCCTGACCTCAACCCAACTGAGATGGTTTGGGATTAGTTGGGCCGCAGAGTGAAGGAAAAGCAGCCAACAAGTGCTCAGCATATGTGGGAACTCCTTCAAGACTGTTGGAAAAGCAAATTGAGAGAATGCCAAGAGTGTGAAAGGCTGTCATCAAGGCAAAAGGTGGCTACTTTGAAGAATCTCAAATATAAAATATATTTGGATTTGTTTAACACTGTTTTGGTTACTACATGATTCCATATGTGTTATAGTTTTGATGTCTTCACTATTATTCTACAATGTAGACATTGTAAAAATAAAGAAAAATCCTTGAATGAGTGGGTGTGTCCAAACTTTTGATTGGTACTGTATACAAAGGTATGTGGACACCTCTTCAAATTAGGGAATTTGTCTATTTCAGCCACTATTTCAGCCAGGTGTATAAAATTAAGCACACAGCCATGCAATCTCCGTAGACAAACATCGACACTGAAGAGCTCAGTGACTTTCAACGTGGCACCGTTATAGGATTCCACCTGTCTAACAAGTCAGTTAATCAAATTGTTTATTTATTTTAATTTTTAACTTTATTTAACTAGGCAAGTCAGTTAAGAACAAATTCGTATTTACAATGACAGCCTAGGAGCAGTGGGTTAACTGCCTTGTTCAGGGGCATAACGACAGATTTTTACCTTGTCAGCTCGGGGATTTCGATCTAGCAACCTTTCGGTTACTGGCCCAAAACTCTAACTACTAGGATACCTGCCGTGCCCTTATGCCCTGCTAGAGCTGCTCCGGTCAACTGTAAGTGCTGTTATTGTGAAGTGGAAACATCTAGGAGCAACAACGGCTCAGCTGCGAAGTGGTAGGCCACACTAGCTCACAGAACGGGACCGCCGAGTGCTGAACTGCTTAGCGTGTAAAGAAATTTGTCCTTAGTTGCAACACGCACTATCGAGTTCCAAACTACCTCTGGTAGCAACGTCAGCACAATAACTTTTTGTTGGGCACTTCATGAAATGGGTTTTCATGGCCGAGCAGCCGCACACAAGCCTAAGATCAACATGCACAATGCCAAGCGTCAGCTGGGGTGGTGTAAAGCTTGGCATTGTGCATGTTGATCTTAGGCTTGTGTGCGGCTGCTCGGCCATGAAAACCTATTGGACCCTGGAGCAGTGGAAGCGCTTTTTCTAGAGTGATGAATCACACTTCACCATCTGGCAGTCCACGGATGAATCTGGGTTTGGCGGATGCCAGGAGGACACTACCTGCCCCAATGCGTGTTGCCAATTGTAAAGTTTGGTTGAGGTGGAATAATGGGCCCCTTAATTCCAGGGAAGGGAAATCTTAACGCCACAGTCAACAATGACATTCTAGATGATTCTGTGCTTCCACCTTTGTAGCAACAGTTTTTGGAAGGCCCTTTCCTGTTTCAGCATGACAATGCACCCGTGCACAAAGCGAGGTCCATACAGAAATGGTTGGTCAAGATCAGCGTGGAAGAGCTTGACTGTCCTGCACAGAGCCCTGACCTCAACACCTTTGGAGTTAATTGAAACGCCGACTGCGAACCAGGCCTAATCGCTCAACATCAGTGCCCGACCTCACCAATGCTCTTGTGGCTGAACGATTTTGCAAGTCCCCCGCAGCAATGTTCCTACATCTAGTGGAAAGCCTTCCCAGAAGAGCAAAGGCTGTTAAAGCAGCAAAGCGGAGGACCAAATCCATATTAATGACCATGATTTTGGAACGAGCAGCTGTCAACATACTTTTGGTCATGTAGTGTAGCAGCACCATGGAGTACAGAGGTCTGGAGCATCGTCTGGTGCCATGCCTCAATTCTAAATTTATACACACACACACACACACACACACACACACACACACACACACACACACACACACACACACACACAACACACACACACACACACACACACACACACACAACAACACACACACACACATACACACAACCACACACACACACACACACACACACTGTCTTGAGTGAGTGCCTCGCAAGTCTGCAATTACTCTATTCTGGCAGCCATAGCTACTACAAGGAGTATAGAGATTATCCCAAACAAGAGAAATTGAACCTGAAAAATGTGTTGTGTCATTAGAATGGACTAAATGCGCCGCATGCTTTCCAGCCAAAACAGTTCGGAAGAGTTTGTGCATTTCAGCTGCTCGGGCACACAACATTTTTTTCTGGAGGCAAGCCGTAGTCGGTAGCTGAAGTATGTGCCCCTTCGTTGGTGATTGATCAATAAAGTCTTTGTTGTCATTCAACGAGAGATTACTCGATTTCGTGCGAATGTTTTCTTTGAATAATACTGCACCAAACATCTTATATGTAAAATTGCACGACTCCTCTGCAAAAAACGTCAAATTGAATGATCTTAGATTAATTCTGACTACTTCTCGCTTTTCAAGCGAAGGTCATTTTAAGGCAGTATGCAAGCACACTAGCTTAGTTCGCCTAGGCGCCAGTCGAACTGAAGCCTTAACACTCACTGTTCAATAGTAGCTTGGCCAGGGAAGCCCAGTAATAGTGGAGACATGTCTCCAGTTTACGGCATGGTTCAGTGATTAAGCATTGTAATGATTTAGTAGTTGGAAATGTGTCAATGAAACCAGGGACATACAAACAACATAAATGTCTACCGTTCTGTTTCTACAGTTAAAGTGATACTTGCAATACTACCTGATTTACAACCGTATGCATACAATGTGAAAGTGCAATCCACACTTTCGTTTTGTTTGTTGAGCCCTTGCCTCTTTTCTACCTATCTAACATACAATACAACGTGTTATTTACACAGTCATGTAATAGTGGAATAGGGTTATTGGACCAGATGAGTTTGAACTGAAATATAGTGACGTTGGCTTGGACAGGAGATCTCTTGTATTTACCACCTGTTCAATAGCTGCTACAGTCACTACACACACACACACACACACACACACTTCACAACAGCCTAATAGCACCAATTACAACAGCTACAGTGTATTCGGAAAGTATTCAGACTACATGACTGTTTACACATTTTGCTATGTTATAGGCTCATTCTAAAATGTATTAAATAGTCCCCCCCCCTCATCAATCTACACACAATAGCCCATAATGAAAAGCAAAAAAAGGTTTTTAGACATTTTTGCAAATGTATCATTTTTTAAAATGAAATATTACATTTGCATCAGTATTCAGACCCTTTACTCAGCACTTTGTTGAAGCACCTTTGGCAACGATTGCAGCCTCGAGTCTTCTTGGGTATGACGCTACAAGCTTGGCACACCTGTATTTGGTGAGTTCCTCCCCTTCTTCTCTGCAGATCCTCTCAAACTCTGCCAGGTTGGATGGGGAGTGTCGCTGCACAGCTATTTTCAGGTCGCTCCAGAGATGTTCGATCGGGTTCTAGTCCGGGCTTTGGCTGGGCCACTCAAGGACATTCAGAGACTTGTCCCGAAGCTACTCCTGCATTGTCTTGGTTTTGTGCTTAGGGTTGTTGTTCTGTTGGAAGGTGTACCTTCACCCCAGTCTGAGGTCCTGAGCGCTCTGGACCAGGTTTTCATTAAGGATCTCTCTATACTTTGCTCCGTTCTTTGCCTTGATCCTGACTAGTTTCCCAGTCCCTACTGCTGAAAAACATCCCCACAGCATGATGCTGCCACCACCATGCTTCACCGTAGGGACGGTGCCAGGTTTCCTCCAGACATGACACTTGGCATTCAGGCCAAATAGTTCAATCTTGGTTTCATCAGACCAGCAAATCTTGTTTCTCATGGTCTGAGAGTCTTTTGGTGCCTTTTGGTAAACTCCAAGCAGGCTGTCATGTGCATTTTACTGAGGAGTGGCTTCCATCTGGCCACTCTACCATAAAGGCCTGATTGGTGGAGTGCTGGAGAAAGGGTTGTCCTTCTGGAAGGTTCTTCCATCTCCACAGATGAACGCTGGAACTCTTTCAGTGAGACCATTGGGTTCTTGGTCACCTCCCTGACCAAGGCCCTTCTCCCCATTTACTTAGTTTGGCCAGGTGGACAGCTCTAGGAAGAGTCTTGGTGGTTCCAAACTTCTTCCAATTAAGAATGATGGAGGCCACTGTGTTCTTGTGGACCTTAAATGCTGCAGGCATTTTTTGGTACCCTTCCCCAGGTCTGTGCCTCGACACAATCCTGTCTCGGAGCTCTACGGACAATTCCTTTGACCTCATGGCTTGGTTTTTGCTCTGACATGCACTGTCAACTGTGGGACTTTATATAGGCAGGTATGTGCCTTTCCAAATCATGTCCAATCAATTGAATTTACCACAGGTGGACTACAATCAAGTTGTAGAAACATCTCAAGGAGGATCAATGGAAACATGATGCACCTGAGTTCAATTTTGAGTCTCATAGCAAAGGGTCTGAACACTTACATAAATAGGGCATTTCTGTTGTTTTTTAAAATACATTTGCAAACATAAAAAAACTATTTTCACTTGTCATTATGGGCTATTGTTTGTTGAATGATGAGGACATTATTTTATTTTATACATTTTAGAATAAGGCTGTAAAGTAACAAAATGTGGAAAAAGTCAAGGACTCAGGGCATTCAGCAAGGATTCTTTCTCACACTTACACTCTTTCTCCCTGTCTCTGTCTCTCTCTCTCTATCATACACCCTCTTTCACCATCACAAACATACTGTGCAGTTTCTTTCTTACTCTCTGTCTCCCTCTCTCTTTCGAATCCTGCTGGTCATTCTATCACTCCCTCACTCTCTCCTCCCCCATGAAAAGTCATCAGACTGAGTTTTGTCTGTTCTCTGTGTGCCTCTGTTTCTTATTTCATCCAGAAACACAGTGATTTCCCACCAGGCAAACATGTCAAGCTGGATGTTCTGACCCCCCAAAAAATACACACACGTGCACACTCGCGAGCACACATATACACACACAGCCTTGAGCAGAGGGTTCTGGTTCATTTTAAGCCCAGATCAAACCTCAGCCCTTGAGGAACCGCTGCAGACAGGAGAGACGACTGTTTAGAGAAATTAATTGGAAACATTTTTTTACATTTCTTTATGATTTCAATATGACTTTCCAAAGCCTGGATTTTGCAGCCAAATTACGTTACAGGAATAATGTGTGTGTGTTGTGTTGTGTTGTGTTGTGTGTGTGTGTGTGTGTGTGTGTGTGTGTGTGTGTGTGTGTGTGTGTGTGTGTGTGTGTGTGTGTGTGTGTGTGTGTGTGTGTGTGGTGTGTGTGTGTGTGTGTGTGTGTGTGTGTGTGTGTGTGTGTGTGTGTGTGTGTGTGTGTGTGTGTGTGTGTGTGTGTGTGTGTGTGTGTGTGTGTGTGTGTGTGTGTGTGCGCGTATGTTGATGCTAGTTGGTTACAGCTGACTGGGGAAAAGACAGGCATTCTTAAACTTCAATATGGTTGAACATTATCCCGCAAAAAGAGGTTGGAGAGAAAACAGTGACCGTTACATGAATTAATTATTTAATTCTTTCACACAAATTCACTCACTATTGTGCACACACATACACCAATTCCAACAGTAGCTTACAATAACTGCAGCCTGACAGAGCAAATAAGAATACAGTGGGGAAAGCAAAGACCTCTGACGAGCCATCAAACATCCAAAGTATCAATACAGGACTATGCTCAAATCCTACTATGCTGCCTCTGACAATCGACAGATGTGGCAGGGCTTGCAAACTATCATGGATTACAAAGAGAAACCCAACCGCGAGCTGCCCAATGACGAGAGCTTACCAGACGAGCTTAATGCCTTTTATGCTCACTTTGAGGCAAGCAACACTGAACCATGAATGAGAGCACCAGCTGTTGTGACAAACACTCTCCAAAGCCGATGTGAGTAAGACCTTTAAACAGGTTAACATTCTCAAGGACGCGGTGCCAGACAGAATACCAGGACATATACTCAGAGCATGTTCTGATCAGCTAGCAAGTGCCTTCACTGACATTTTCAACCAATCCCTGACCAGGTCTGTAATAACAACTTGTTTCAAGCAGACAGAAATAATCCCCGAACCCAAGAAGTATATCGCCCCGTTGCACTTTATAGCCATGAAATGCTTTGAAAGGCTTACATCAACACTATCATCCCAGACACCCTGGACCTACTTCAATTCGCATACCGCACCAACAGATCCAAAGATGACGCAATCTCTATTGCACTTCACCCACCTTGACAAAAGGAATACTTATGTAAGAATGCTGTTCATTGTTTACAGCACAGCATTCAATGCCATAGTCCCCTCCAAGCTCATCATCAAGCTCAGGACCCTGGGACTGATCAACTCCCTCTGCAACTGGTTCCTGGTGGGCACCCCCAGGTGGTGAGGGTAGGCAACAACACATCCTCCATGCTGACTATCAACACAGGGGAACCACAGGGGTGTGTGCTTTGTCCCTTCCTATACTTCCTGTTCACCCACAACTGCGTGGCTGCGCACAACTCCAACACCTGATGACACAACGGTGGTAGGACTGATAACCGATGACAACGAGCCAGCCTATAGGGAGTAAGTCAGAGACCTAGCAGTGTGGTGCCAGGACTACAACCTCTCCCTCAACATCAACAAGACAAAGGATCTGATGGTGGACTACAGGAAACGGAGGGGCAAGCACGCCCCCATCCACATCGATGGGACTGTAGTGGAGCGGGTCGAGAGCTTCAAGTTCCTCAGTGTCCACATTACTAAGGGATTAACAGACACAACCACAAAGTTGTGAAGAGGGCACGACAGCACCTCTTCCCCCTCAGGAGGCTGAAAAGTTTTGGCATGGGCCCTCAGATCCTCAAAAAGTTGTACAGCTTCACCATTGAGAGCATCTTGAGTGACTGAATCACCGCTTGGTACGTCAACCGCAAGGCACCAGGCCTGAAGACGCCACAGAGGATGATGAAAACTCAAATTGCTGAAATAAGTCAATAAGTCAATGAATGGCATAGCTGCCTCAATTATCTTGTACCCATGCACATCGACTCGGTACTGATACTCCCTATATATAACCATGTTATTTTTACTCTTTGGTGTCATTATTTACTGTGTATTAATTCCTGGTGCCACTATTTCTATATATTTATGTTTTATCTTTAACTCTCCATTGTTGGTAAAGGACCCGTAAGTAAGCATTTCACTCTTAGTCTACACCTGTTGTTTACGAAGCATGTGACAAATAATATTTGATTGGATTGATTTGACAGCTGCTCTAAGTCATTAGTTAGCTATATGTGTCAAAATAAAACCTATTATGGACGACCTTGCCAAGTCCGAACGGTTACCGCACTCAGTACATAAAGCTGATATCCTTTCTGTTTGTGAGGAAAGGTATTGCAGTAAAAGACCTTGTAGCTGAGCTGAGCCACGAAATTCAATAAGCATCCATTAAAGAGAGGACCTAGAGTTTTCCATCTATCAACAACTTAATACTAATGTTGACATCTCACTCTACTTACATTTATCTCAACATCTGTCACTACCACACAGGTAGGCCTTTCCAATGGAATCACTCTGCTATTTATTGTACAGACTCTCTGTGGTCTTCAAACCTGGTAGGTCAAACCACTTGTGTATTTTGGATAAAAGAATGTAAGCTACGTGGGCACCTGTTTTCAATTCAGTCAAGCCAGACAGAGCTGTGTGTTTGTTTCCATGTCTGTGGATTTGCTTCAAGTAGACTAGTGTGTGGCCTCTTCCTCCGTTTCTGGTGTGTGTGTGTGTGCGTGTGTTTGTGTGTGCGTGTGTGTGTGTGTGTGTGTGTGTGTTGGGCAGTGACATGTTAACATCTGAGATGAAGACACTTCCACACACGTTTATGTACACAAATCAGTCATCCACTGAGGCCAGCTTGTCTCAGGCCGAGGACTGCCCAGTGTGTGTGTGTGTGTTTTCTCTCATGAGAAAAACAAAGTGTTCCTTTGTTGTTGGTTGCTCAAAATCAGGCTAGGCGTTGGGTCTATCTGTCTATGTGTGAAGAAGCCAATATCATAACATTACAAAGTTTATCTTAAAATGTTGCATTTGTCTGAAATTTGTCCTCAAAGACCAGATGATATGGCATTATTTTTTTATTCAACCGTTTTAACTACAGCATTGATCACTACACTGGGGTGTCTGGCAACATCAGTAACAGTCAGACAAAAATAAATAAATAGCGATCGTGGCAAATGAAAGGGTCCATAGTGTTTCGGGAGATGCAGGTAGTCATTGTCTATGTGGTAGTCCTTGGTCTCAGGATTTGCAGGAGTTTAACTGTATGTAAAAAGGAGATGATTTCCTGGCTTGACTAAGTCTACTCATGGACTAAAAAACTGCTTGATGGAGAAATTCCTGCTGAAAGTAGACCATAATCACACAGTGGAATTTACACATCACAACCTGGGACACCAGGGGCTAGAATCAGAGGTGACAGTGAGATGACCACACCTGACAGTTTTACTAACACAAATTAGTCACACTGACGCCTTCAAAGAGCCTCCTCTTAAAGCCTCAAACACTTATCCGATTATCTCTAGCCCCTAACAAACACATCTCTCCCACTATACACATGTCTGTGATTGCTCAATAATTGTAAAGGAGCAGTCAAGGAGAGGTCCAGCAGGAGAATCACCCAGAGGCTTTTTACACCAGAGCATCAAAGAGTTTCACCTGAAAACCTCCATATAATGCCTGAAGCTCTTCACATGGGAGCTCAGGAAAACAGCAGAAACAAAAAACAACAAACACATATAGTGCCTTCAGAATGTATTCAGGCCCCTTGATTTTCTCCACATTTTTTACGTTACAGCCTTATTTGAAACAGAAATACCATATTTACTTAAGTATTCAGACCTTTTGCTATGAGACTGGAAATGTAGCTCAGGTGCATCATGTTTCCATTGATCCTCCTTGAGATGTTTCTACAACTTTATTGGAGTCCACCTGTGGTAAATTCAATTGATTGGACATGATTTGGAAAGGCACACACCTGTCTGTATAAGGTCCCACAGTTGACAATGCATGTCAGAGCAAAAACTAAGCCATGAGGTCGAAGGAATTGTCTCGGAGCTCCGAGACAGAATTGGGTCGAGGCACAGATCTGGGGAAGTGTACCAAAAAATGCCTGCAGCTTTTAAGGTCCACAAGAACACAGTGGCCTCCATCATTCTTAATTGGAAGAAGTTTGGAACCACCAAGACTCGTCCTAGAGCTGGCTGCCCGGCCAAACTGAGCAATCGGGGGAGAAAGGCCATGGTCAGGGAGTTGACCAAGCACTAGAGTTCCTCTGTGGAGATGGGAGAATGTTCCATAAGGACAACCCTCTCTGCAGCACTCCACCAATCAGGCCTTTATAGTCATGACCAGACGGAAGCCACTCCTCAGTAAAAGGCACATGACAGCAGCTAAAAGGCAGCTAAAGACTCTCAGACCATGATAAATAAGATTATCTGGTCTGATGAAACCAAGATTGAACTCTTTGGCCTGAATGCCAAGCATCACGTCTGGAGGAAACCTTGCACCATCCCTATGGTGAAGGATGGTGGGGGCAGCATCATGCTGTGGGGATATTTTTCAGTGGCAGGGACTGGGAGACTAGTCAGGATTGAGGGAAAAATGAACGGAACAAAGTAGAAAGAGATCCTTGATGAAAACCTGCTCCAGAGCTCTTACGGCCTCAGACTGGGGTGAAGGTTCACATTCCATCAGGAAAATGACCCTAAGCACACAGCCAAGACAACGCATGAGTGGCTTTGGGACAAGTCTCTGAATGTCCTTGAGTGGCCCAGCCAGAGCCTGGACTTGAACCCGATCAAACATCTCTGGAGAGACCTGAAAATAACTGTGCATCAACCCTCCTCATCCAACCTGACAGAGGTTGAGAGGATCTGCAGACAGGAATGGGAGGAACTCCCCAAATACAGGTGTGCCAAGCTTGTAGCGTCATACCCAAGAAGACTTGAGGCTGTAATCGATGCCAAAGGTGTTTCAAAAAGTACTGACTAAACGGTTTGAATATTTATGTAAATGTAATATTTCCGTTTATATTTGTATTCCATTTGCAAAAAAATAATGGGGGTCATGATGAGGGTATTGTGTGTAGATTGATGAGGGGGGAAAGCTATTTAATCCATTTTAGAATTAGTTGTAACAAAATGTTTTAGTCTCTCACGTAACAAAATGTGGAAAAAGTCAAGGGATCTGTATACTTTTTGAATGCACTGTATAACTGAAAAACACCAAAACTCAGTAAAACCGTGAAAACATAGCAAACCACCCCCAAACTAGGTCATGCAAAACACACAATTAAATCCTCTAAAAGTCTAAGCCATTGTGTGTGTGGGGGGGTTCTACTAAGCAAACATATGGAATTGGTTTGAGATGGTCATACCATGGATAATTTAGCTATTTGATATTGAATTTTAAGTACGCATTAAATAACACATTCATAAATGGCCAAAAAGACAGTGAAAAACGTAATTTATTAGGATCCCCATTAGCCGCTGCAAAATCCTCAGCTTCTCTTCCTGGGATCCACATGAAACATGACATAATTCATAGTACAGAACATTATTAGTCAAGGACTGAACTACATGAATTAAAAATGTCACACATCTGTACCTACCTACCTACCTACCTACGTACCTACCTACTGTCGTGTCTTTGGCTATGCCGGATTAAGTGATATGACATGCTATTCTATAAAATAATTTCTCCGTAATTAATATTACCTGATTGAGCTAATCATGTAAATGTAATTAACTAGAGAGTCGGGCACCACAAAATAATATTTATAGAGCTGTTGTCTTCCGAATAAACTCTTAAAGACCTAGTAATATTTTACATCAATAGCAGTCAATATTAATCGTCATCTTAATTCAGGCTCATCTGAAAGTTGTAAATTCTTGGTTATCTGCACGAACCCTGGCTAACAATTTGAATCAGCAATACAAAATTGGGTTTAATAATTTATTTACTAAATACCTAACTAATCACACAGAATTACACATACACATAATTAAATCATAACTTGATTACAAATTACGTCATAAAGGAAAACGTCCCTAGCGGGCGGAACAGATAAGACAGATTGTTACACAAAAGAAAACGGGCTGGGTTTGAGTGAAGGAGCGGGAAGACTGAGGAACAAAGGCCAAAGCTGTGTTATCATAAATACAGTATCTGATGCATTCTCAATGACAACCCATTTGGAAAAGGAAAATGCAATAAATATTTTCTCTGAGCTGCGCTTCGGTAGGTTGGTGGTAGATGGAAGGTTGTGTTGCCCAACCGAGTCCTTTGAAGAATGTCTCTAATGGTCAATTGGATACGTTGTAGTAATGTCCTTGTGTGATAGACATACTCTGTCTGTTCCTTCCTAACCCTCGTTTGCATCTGCTGTTGCTAACTCAACGGCTAGAATGTATCACTTCTGTAGTGAATAAGAGTTCAAAGTTCATACCATTCGCAACCAAAGCTCACGTTGATGTTGGCTTCATTCTGTAGTTATTATCTGAACTATTCTGACATTGGACCGTCGTCCTACATCCTCGGAACAGGAGGTTACATTGTCGTCAAGGGCTTATATAGGAAGGGAGAGGAGGGCGTGTTTGAAGAGTTTTATAGCCCATGTCCCTTCACAGGGGCGGGCCACTGATTGAGCAGAGCCATATCTTATGAAAACCCAAATCTCACATTTTAGAAGCTAAAATCACATTTCATCCCATCACGAATAATTTCATATTCAAACATTTAAATTGAACAACAATTCCATGTGAATCCGATAACTCTGATGTGTAGCCTTTCCACTGTAGAGTTTATGCCATCTTATCATTGATGAGAATGTCTCAGATGACAACCGAACTGACATCATATTCATTAAGTACCACTGCATATGTTCAATTGGTCGGGTTACCAGAATATTGTTAATTTCCCCCCACCTTCTGATATTCCCAGAATCTCTATGTTAACCAAGGGTTTGCAAATGTAACATCAGTAGGGTAGAGAGAGGAAAAAGGGGGGAAGAGGTATTTATGACTGTCATAAACCTACCCCCAGGCCAACATCATGACACTACCTACCTAGGGGGATACCTAGTCAGTTGTACAACTAAATGCCTTCAACTGAAATGTGTCTTCCGTATTTAACCCAATCCCTCTGAATCAGAGAGGTGTGGGTGGCTGCCTAAATACACACACGGACGCTACTGACGCTTTCATGAGAAGACCGTTTTTGGGATGTCTCATGGTCTGACAAACACCACTGTAGCTCAGTCATCTTCAACCGCAAATGAGGAAGGCCAATATAGGTGGATGTGGTTGTTTGAGACGCAGCTCATGCCAAGAACATATCTCTCACTTAAACTGGTGGATTTTGATGAGGATTTTTTGTATTATGTTACTTTGATTGATGCACGAATGCGTCAATAGACTCTTAAAGGTAAAGCCAAGCAATAATTTTGCCATTCAGCACATGTTATATTCCCACATTCTATTTCCAGTCCAGAGATGAGAATGGGTCTTTGACCGATGTATGATAGGACTAGCAGACTGCATAGATACATAGCAGACCCCCTAACCAAACACACCCAACACACACACACACACACACACACACACGATGACCAGGAATAATAACTGTAATCACCATATTTGGACCTTTGTTATTCCTAATCTATATCAATGACCTTGCTGCTGTGTCTTCTACTGTACTTCCCATTCTGATGATACCAATTTGATCACAGAAGTATTTTGATTCACAAATGAATGAAAACAAGTCAGGCACGGGGAAATTTTCTCAATGGTTCCGGAAGAACAAATTATCCTTAAATGTTAAAAAAAATCTTTATTGTATTCACTAGTATGAATAAGAAATATTGTTTAAAAAAGAGCCAGAATCTCAATTGGTGGAAATGAAACGGAACAAATCACATCCACCAGATTCCTCTGAGTTTTAATTGATGAAACGTTATCCTAGAAAGACCATATTCAATTTGTCTGAAGCAGTGATGAAATCTGTTGGTATCATCAGAAGGATTAGTGCTTTGGTTCATCAGGCTTGCTTCCTAACTCTATACTATAGCTTAATTTAACAATATCTCATTTACTGTAATATTGACTGGGCCAGTACATATGCCTCCTACCTACATAAATTACTCATCATACAAAATGCATTTGCAAGACTAGCCACCTCCTCTATTTACCTGGCTCCATTTGCATGTTTGTTAAAGAAACTCAATATATTGTCTATTTACAACACTAATATACGCCAATTATGCACTGTGATCTAAGTACTCATACCTCCCAGACATTTTACATAAACCCTTCAATGGATTCTTCCATGTTAATTCTGAAATCCATCTATATAACACAAGACACTGTGATAACCTTTACCCTCCCAACTGCCGCACCTCACATAGTCAATTCTCTATCAGGTACAGAGGTACCATACTCTACATCAATGTCCATCAATAACTTCAAGCAAACACTGGGGGTCAGCCTGATGAACCAAACTACTCAGTAATCTCCTCCATGAAGACTGGGGGTCAGCCTGATGAACCAAATTACTCAGTAATCTCCTCTATGAAGACTGGGGGTCACCCTGATGAACCAAACTACTCAGTAATCTCCTCCATATAGCCTAACTCTCACAAACTCACATGCACACACACATTTAAACAAAACAAATGTATATATATTTTTTCATGATTACTGATTAATTAATTAATATATTTATAATTATTAGGTTTTGTTATCTATTTTAACAATCCTATGTTATTTTTGTACTTTTGTACTAGTTTTTTGTGGTGTCATTTTCATATAAGCCTTTGGGCTTCCAACTACACATGCACATGTAAAAAAATAAGATTTTTATATATATATATATACAGTGAGTCCAAAAAGTATCTGATCCCCTGCTGATTTTGTACGGTTTGCCCACTGACAAAGAAATGATCAGTCTATAATTTCAATGGAAGGTTTATTTGAACAGTGAGAGACAGAATAACAACAACAAAAATCCAGAAAAACGCATGTCAATTTTCTTATGAATTTGCATTTTAATGAGGGAAATAAGTATTTGACCCCCTCTCAATCAGAAAGATTTCTGGCTCCAAGGTGTCTTTTATACAGGTAACGAGCTGAGATTAGGAGCACACTCTTAAAGGTAGTGCTCCTAATTTCAGTGTGTTACCTGTATAAAAGACACCTGTCCACAGAAGCAATCAATCAATCAGATTCCAAACTCTCCACCATGGCCAAGACCAAAGAGCTCTCCAAGGATGTCAGGGACAAGATTGTAGACCTACACAAGGCTGGAATGGGCTACAAGACCATCGCCAAGCAACTTGGTGAGAAGGTGACAACAGTTGGTGCCATTATTCGCAAATGGAAGAAACACAAAAGAACTGTCAATCTTCCTCGGCCTGGGGCTCACCTTGTGGAGTTGCAATGATCATGAGAACGGTGAGGAATCAGCCCAGAACTACACGGGAGGATCTTGTCAATGATCTCAAGGCAGCTGGGACCATAGTCACCAAGAAAACAATTGGTAACACACTACGCCATGAAGGACTGAAATCCTGCAGCGCCCGCAAGGTCCCCCTGCTCAAGAAAACACATATACATGCCCGTCTGAAGTTTGCCAATGAACATCTGGATGATTCAGAGGACAACTGGGTGAAAGTGTTGTGGTCAGATGAGACCAAAATGGAGCTCTTTGGCATCAACTCAACTCGCTGTGTTTGGAGGTGGAAACATTATGCTTTGGGGGTGTTTTTCTGCTAAGGGTACAGGACAACTTCACCGCATCAAAGGGACGATGGACGGGGCCATGTACCGTCAAATCTAGGGTGAGAACCTCCTTCCCTCAGCCAGGGCATTGAAAATGGGTAGTGGATGGGTATTCCAGCATGACAATGACCCAAAACACATGGCCAAGGCAACAAAGGAGTGGCTCAAGAAGAAGCACATTAAGGTCCTAGAGTGGCCTAGCCAGTCTCCAGACCTTAATCCCATAGAAAATCTGTGGATGGAGCTGAAAGTTCAAGTTGCCAAACGTCAGCCTAGACACCTAAATGACTTGGAGAAGATCTGCAAGAGGAGTGGGACAAAATCCCTCCTGAGATGTGTGCAAACCTGGTGGCCAACTACAAGAAAGTCTGACCAAAACAAGGGTTTTACCACCAAGTACTAAGTCATGTTTTGCAGAGGGGTCAAATACTTATTTCCCTCATTAAAATGCAAATCAATTAATAACATTTTTGACATGAGTTTTTCTGGATTTTTTGTTGTTGTTATTCTGTCTCTCACTGTTCAAATAAACCCACCATTAAAATTATAGACTGATCATTTCTTTGTCAGTGGGCAAACGTACAAAATCAGCAGGGGATCAAATACTTTTTTCCCTCACTGTATGTATCGTTGTCTATCACTTGTTTTCTTTGGAGCAAATAGATAAAACTAAAGAAACAAATTATCTCCCACTCAAGAGAAATATCCACAGTCATTATTTTAGCTTCTTTAAATTCAAGCTTATTACCAGGGAAAAGTTAAGGGTTGGAGGGTTAGCAAAGCAACATCCGCATTTCAGATGTTTAATCAGTAATTATTGTTTAGTAACGTGTGAGGATCGCTGCCATAGTGTTACACAATCACCTCCAGTCCAAAACTTCTCAAGGTCCCTACACACAGTGCAGTACAGATGGAGAGAGAAACATCCCGCCAACTCATTGGCCAATAACTACAGGGGGTGGCGCGCCTTGGCCAATCACAGGTCACGATATTCATCAGTATCGTTTGGGTTTCCATTGCAACCCTTTATGACAAGGCCGTGAACAGAGCTGGGTTGGCCTGGCGACCCATATTTCTACCAGATGTTTTCTGAGAAAAAGAAGAGAAGAGGGGATTTTTTCCAAACATTCACCTCCTCAAAAAATACCTTCCCAAGATGCTGGCCATCCAAACATCAGTCTAATGTTCTAGTGCTCCTGCTGAGCTTGGCTAGGCTGAAACGGCTATGTCTCAGATTCCAGTCTGTCTCCCTTAGACAAGGCATGTCTGGATCCAGGGTCACTTCTAGGCACATTATTTGCATTTGCCATCCGCTGTACACACAAAGAAATGGCACGCCTACAATATACAACAGTATACTTCTATAACCTGATTTTACCTTGCAAACAGTTGACAAAAACATTCCCTTTTGTACCTTGGTCATAAATCTGGAATAAAATAGATCGAAAAAACAGAAGTTCAACCCAGATGTATGTGTTCTCTTCTGATATGATGGATGAGTCTACAGTATACTAGGTAGTAGACCTTTAGCATTGGGCTTAACTCTTTTGGACTTTGTTTTCTTTTACTTAGAATGCAGTATTGGCAGACTGCTATTTGGTGTTACAGGTCCTGGCCTGGTTCTATCCTGCAGGTGGTTGTTCTGGGGCTAAAATGGCTCAAGGAGGCTGGTGGTTATGGAGCTAATGGAGGTCAGAAGGAAGAGAGCTTCACAAATAGCTGAACTCAGGCAGCCAAGCTGGGGCAGCCAAGATCTCAACAATACTTTAGCAAGGACCAGATAAGCCAATAATGATATGGTAATTCTGACACTTTTATTCAAAGCAACTTACAGTTAACTCATACAGTTTATTCAGCCTAAATATTGGCCTCATGTAGGCTGCCCACATTGGGTCAATGCATTTTTGCTCATTGGTTCCAAATGGGCCCCCAAAGTGGAGCCAGCCCATCTCAGCCCAACATGGTCCAGCCCACACAAAGCCCAACACATGCCAGCCCACACCAAACCCAACACGGGACAGCCCACACCAAGCCCAACACATGCCAGCCCACACCAAACCCAACACGGGCCAGCCCACACCAAGCCCAACACGGTCCAGCCCACACCAAGCCCAACACATGCCAGCCCACACCAAACCAAAGTGGGACAAATACTGGCCACATGTAGGCTACCCAAATTGGGCCAATGCATCTTTGCTCATCGGCTCCACATTGGCCCCTAAAGTGGAGCCAGCCCACACCAAGCCCAACACGGGCCAGCCCACACCAAGCCCAACATGGGCTAGCCCACACCAAGCCCAACACAGGCCAGCCCACATCAGCCCAACACGGAGCTGCCCACACCAAGCCCAACACGGCCAGCCCACACCAAGCCCAACATGGGCCAGCCCACATCAGCCCAACACAGGCAAGCCCACACCAGCCCAACACGGGCCAGCCCACACCAGACCAACACGGGAAAGCCTGCACCAGTCCAACACAGGCCAGCCCACATCAGCCCAACATGGAGCTGCCCACACCAAGCTCAACACGGTCCAGCCCACACCAAGCCCAACACGGGCCAGCCCACACCAGCCCAACATGGGCCAGCCCACACCAAGCCCAACACGGGCCAGCCACATCAGCCCAACACGGAGCTGCCCACACCTAGCCCGTGTTGGGCTGATGTGGGCTTGGTGTGAGCTAGCCTGTGTTGGGCTGGCCGGTGTTGAGCTGATGTGGGCTTGGTGTGGGCTAGACTGTGCTAGGCTGGTGCAGGCTTGCCGTGTTGGGCTGGTTTAGGCTTGGTGTTGGCTAGCCCATGCTATCATCCAGAAGGTGAGGTCAGTACAGGTACATCACAGCTGGGACTGAGAGACTGAAAAACAGGTTTCTATCTCAAGACCACCTAAATAGCCATCCCTTGCACAGAGAGGCAGCTGCCTACATACACAGACTTGAAATCATTGGCCATTTTAATGAATAGAACACTAGTCATTTTTAATAATGTCACTTTAATAATGTTTAAATATCTTGCATTACTAATTCTCACATGTTGTAACGCAGTGGTTCCCAAACTTTTTATAGTCCCGTACCCCTTCAAAGTTCAACCTCCAGCTGCATACGGGGGTCAGCACACTCTCAAATGTTGTTTTTTGCCATCATTGTAAGCCTGCCACACACACACTATACGATACATTTATTTAACATAAAAATGAGTGTGAGTTTTCGTCACAACCCGGCTCGTGGGAAGTGACAAATAACTCTTATAGGACCAGGGCACAAATAATAATATAGTAAAAATCAATCATTTTGCTCTTTATTTAACCATCTTACATATAAAACTTTATTTGTTCATCAAAAATTGTGAATAACTCACCACAGGTTAATGAGAAGAGAGTGCTTGAAAAGATGCACATAACTCCGCAATGTTGGGTTGTATTGGAGAAAGTCTCAGTCTTAAATCATTTTCCACACACAGTCTGTGCCTGTATTTAGTTTTCATGCTAGTGAGGGCCGAGAATCTACTCTCACATAGGTACGTGGTTGCAAAGGGTATCAATGTCTGTGTGATTTGCCAAGGCAGGATACTCTGAGCTCAGCCCAATCCAGAAATCTGGCAGTGGCTTCTGATAAAATTCAATTTTCACAGAACCGCTTGTTGCAATATTGTCCCGCACATTGAATATGGTTGCGGAGTGTCTCTGTAATCCTAAATTCAGATCATTCAGGCGAGAAAAAACATCACCCAGATAGGCCAGTCGTGTGAGAAACTCGTCATCATGCAGGCGGTCAGACAAGAGAAAATGATGGTCAGTAATGAAAACTTTATGCTCATCTCTCAATAAAAAAACATGTCAATACTTTGCCCCTTAATAACCAGCACACTTCTGTATGTTGTAAAAGTGTTACATGGTCGCTGCCCACATCATTGCATAATGCAGAAAATGCACAAGAGTTCAGGGGCCTTGCTTTAACAAAGTTAAGATAACAAAACCATTTTCACTGTAGTGTCCAAAACGTCTTTCAAGCTGTCAGGCATTCCCTTGGCAGCATCCTCTCGGTGGATGCTGTAGTGTACCCAAATGGCTTCGGGAGAAACTGCTTGCACGCGCGTTACCACTCCACTATGTCTCCCTGTCATGGCTTTGCGCCATCAGTACAGACACCAACACACCAAAGTCCATTTGATGTCACAAAGCTGTCCAGTACTTTAAAATATCCTCTCATGTTGTTCTGGTTTCCAGAAGAGGATGTCTTCCTTAATTGACCCCCCATAAACATAACAGACATATTTTTTAAATATTTGACCTTTATTTAACCAGGCAAGTCAGTTAAGAACAAATTCTTATTTTCAATGATGGCCTAGGAACAGTGGGTTAACTGCCTGTTCAGGGGCAGAACAACAGATTTGTACCTTGTCAGCTCAGGGGTTTGAACTTGCAACCTTCCGGTTACTAGTCCAACACTCTAACCACTAGGCTACCCTGCCAGGAGCTGTGCCAGGCCCTCCACGTCTGTTGACTCATCCAGCTGTAACACATATAATTCACTGGCTTGTATGAGAAGCCATAATTGTTTCAAACATCTCCTGCCATGTCACTGATGTGTCGTGAAACAGTGTTGTTTGATGAAGTAATTGTCTGTATAGTTTTTTGGGGCTTTTGCCCCAACATTGTCCCAGCCATATCCGCTGCAGCAGGAAGAATTAAGAACCTCCACAATAGTATGGGACTTGTCTGTCTTAGCCACTCGGTAGCTCACCATATACGACACTTCTAGACCCTTTTTATTAATGGTATCTGTTGCTTTTATACGTCTTACTACTCAAAAGACGTATTTATTCTCGCTCAAAAAACTCAGATGGCTTATTTTTCATATTGTCATGCTAAATGTTTGTGCAGGAGTGAAGGTTTCCTGCGAGAGAGTAACGGTTCATGTGATTGGATGTTAATCATTTGACTACAACCTGTATTGACGTTGTGTTGTTATTTCGCTGAACACTAGATGGTTTCATTTTATTTTTGGTAGTGAAACAAGGCTACTCAGGCAAAAACAAACTCCCTCAAATGTATAGTCCCGTTGGAAAATATAAATGTACTGTTTGAAAATGTGATAAAAAATATATATTTTAAAATGTGAATCACATTTTTATTTGCCGTACCCCCGACGTCATTGCGGGGGGTACGCATACCCCAGTTTGGGAATACCTGGACTAGACGTAACATAGTAAACGTAAAACCAGGACAATCAAAAGGGGCATATGTTACGTTTGGTATGGTTACGTAAAATATAAAGTTACTTAAGGTAAAAAAAAACTAAGGAGAGTGGTTAGTACGGGTGGATTGGTGGGCGTATATCATGAACGGTTAGCAACCCAAAGGTTGCATGTTCGAATCTCATCATGGATAACTTTAGTATTTAGCAACTTTGCAACTGCTTACAACTCTTTTGCTACTTTACAACTACTTAGCATGTTAGCTAACCCTTCCCCTAATACTAAACTTAACCCTAACCCTAACCCTTCCCCTAACCCTAATACTAAACTTAACCCCGAAGCAAATTGAATTTTACAACATCAATGTTTCTAGACGCAACAGGATTAGTGACAGCCGTGATAAAAGGAAGATGTGCTCAATATTTTCTGTTAATTATGGACTAATATTTTTTTATTCAATGTTGTGGATTTAATCATGATTTAAAAAGGGCTCATGATACTAAGAAGGATATATTATGTAGTACTATAGTTGAAAACACAAAAAAGGACACTAGGCGAGACCCAAATGCAGACACAGGAAGCAGATGGTTGAGCTCCGATATTTATTAATCCAAGGGGTAGGCAAAAGATAGGCGGGGACAGGCGAGAGTTCATAAACCGGGTCAGAGTCCAAAACAGTACCAGACGAAGGGCAGTCTCGAGGTCAGGCCAGGCAGGGGTTCAGTAACCAGATCCGAGTCCCAACAGTGCAAGGGGATAGGCAGGCTTGAAGACAGGACAGGCAGAATGGTCAGGCAGGCGGGTTTGGCATCAGGACAGGCAAGGGTCAAAACCAGGAGGACTAGAACCAAAAGAGACTGGGAAAAAATAGGAGCAAGGAAAACCGCTGGTTGACTTGGCAAACAAGACTAACTGGCACAGAGAGACAGGAAAAACAGGGATATATACACCGGGGATCATAAGCAACACCTGGAGGGGGTGGTGACGATCACAAGGACAGGTGAAACAGATCAAGGTGTGACAACACAATTAAGTTAACCAACTTCTAAGAAATAAAACCAAATGCCTAGACTGCTGAAATGTATATTACATAGTACTATACCTGAAAACATGATTAAGTTAACCCCCTTCTAAGAAATAAAGCCAATTGCAACATAAGATAAGTGATAAAGAAATAAGCAGAATCTTGTGCCATGTTGAATGTAGGCTATTTTGAGCCTGGTGGCCTAACAGCATCCAAGAAAGGAACAAACAAATCTACTCACAGCCATCGACAGACAGAAACAAGTCATTAGCAGGGAGAAAAACGACAATTGAAAAATTGTAAGGAAAACAATTTGGTCACATCTAACACTAATTCTGCTCTACTCTACTAATGAGCCTATAAACTTCTAAAGAGGGATGAATCTAATTTATTGTTCTTCCAAGCTCTGTCGTCTTTGACCAGAAAACACAAATTAAACTGTGCCTGTCTCTCATTACAGCAAGTGGAGTTTATAACCCGGGTGCCAACTGTGCCCTGGCCGGTAGTCTTGCGGTTGAAAACAACCAAAGTAAACAAAACAACAACAGTCCGCTCCATTCCCACCGGACTCTAAACACCAGAGCTGATGAGAATCTAAAAAATATTCTACAAAGACACAAAACAGACTGTTATAAGATTCATGGGAATATTCACTTGTTTGTCTGTGATACTGTATGGTAACATTACATTACTATCTCTATGCATTCTTGGTTAAAGCACACAATGGCCGCCTTGTGACATTTGTGGTGAGAAGTGTCATTTCTCCTGTCAGTAGACCTGCGCAACACAGCAGACATTTCCAGGAACTCTGTGAGTGAGTCCTCACTGCTCAATTGTTGGGACGGTTGTTGCTTCAGGCTTGGCCTTTAGGAGAGGATGTTGGTGCCAGTTTTAACACAGTTTAGTACTCAATAGGGAGCCAGCTGGGCACACAGAGCAGAGACAGAGTCGGATGGAGCTTTCTAGAAATAAACAGGATATAAGGTTGTGCCTGGCAAGCGGAGAAAGATAAATGAGTTTATGATAATGAGGACTAACAGACGGCTCTCTCGGCCTCTCTTGCTTCACCTTCGTACCTGGTGAGGTCGTCGCTGAGGTTGTTCTCAATCCTGTTGATATAGATGTGTGTGTCAAACCACTGGACCTTTATAAAATCCTCTCAGGACTCACTCTCCCCTATCTGAGATACCTACTGCAGCCCTCATCCTCCACATATAACACCCATTCTGCCAGTCACATTCTGTTAAAGGTCTCCAAAGCACACACATCTCTGGGTCGCTCCTTTTCAGTTTCACTGCTGTTAGCCACTGGAACGAGCTGCAAAAAACACTTTAACTCAACAGTTTTATCTCAATCTCTTCATTAAAAAACTCAATCATTGACACTCTTACTGACATTTGTGGTTGCTTCGTGTGATGTATTTTTGTCTCTACCTTCTTGCCTTTGTGCTGTTGTCTGTGCCCAATAATGTTTGTACCATGTTTTGTGCTGCTACCATGTTGTGCTGCTGCCTTGTTGTGTTGCTACCAAGTTGTGCTATCATGTGTCCCTGCCATGCTATGTTGTTGTCTTAGTTCTCTCTTTACGTAGTGTTGTGGTGTCTCTCTTGGCGTGATGTGTGTTTTGTCCTATTTTTTTTTATCCCAGTCCCCTCATGAGGCCTTTTGCCTTTTGGTAGGCTGTCATTGTAAATAAGAATTTGTTCTTAACCGACTTACCTAGTTAAAAAAATAAAGAAATAAAACCTAATGTCAACCATTAGCATTGGACATTGCGTCAAACATTAGCATTGACAGATGGAAACATGGTTCATCTGAGGTCTCTGTGAGTCAAGGTTGAGGACCCATACTGCTCGGCTGAATCGTTGGGTTTGTGGATGGGCACGCTGCCCAGGCGAACATCCCATACGTTTTCAAAGGACAAGGGTTTAGGTTTAGGGGAATGGGTTTTAAGGTCTGTTCTCTCTCCTTAGCCCCTCTCATCCTCGTTCTCTCTTTTGCTCTCTCTCTCCCTCTCTCTTACTCAATCTCTCTCTCACTCACTCTCTCTCTGTTTCTCTCTCACATCCCCCCCATCCTCAGACCGCCGGCTCAGTGGGAAGTCCTGGCATGATGGACAACCACTGACAAGACGGAAAAATCCCAACAACCACAGAAGAAGACGAAGAGAGAGGGAGACAGACAGAGAGAATAAAAATGAAATAACACTGCAGCTTCACAGGTGTCCGTGGCTCTGACTAGCCAAACTCTGAAAAAACACACATTTTTGGTGGGCAGATTTAATATATTGGCCTTTGCCAGGAGGAGACCCACTGAGTTTGATGTCTCCTTTGGGTTGAGTGTGAACATTTGCTGGCAGTGCAGGCAGACAGCAGTTGCAGAGTGTAAAATAAATGAGCTCTTAGACCAGAGGGAAACCCAGACCATTTTAAAGAGAGGCAGAATGGCTGGATGATGTAAGTAAAATAAAAGTTGCACACTTGTCTGTCTCGATGCTTTTATTGCTACCAAAGAAGATTAAGCAACATTATGTTGTTTTCCTGGTCTAATACAAGAACATTGTTTCGTTTGGAGGGAGATATAGCGAAGTTGTGGCTTGAAGAGGGACCGTTGCCTGTACAAGTTAATGAGTTAAAATAGAATGAGCTCATATCAAAACCACACGCGTTAGTCATAACTTTGTCAACATATTTTGATACAAAGGGTAATATACAGTATCTGTTCGAAACATGGCAGAGAAACCCACTTCTCTGGGGGTCAAAGTGAAGGGCTGTGGTGGAGAACTGAACAGACAGGTTCAAATCCTCTCCATGAAAGCCACTACTTAGCCTGTCGGGTCCCCCCTGTCCTCTCACCTTGTCCCGTCACTTCCTCTTATCAAGTCAAACTTTATTCGTCACATGCGCCGTGTGTAGACTTTAACGTGAAATGCTTACTTACAAGCCCTTAACCAACAGTGCAGTTCAAGAAGAAGAAAATATTTACCAAGTAGAGTCCAATAAAAAGTAATAATTAAAAGTAACACAATAAGAATAACAATAACGAGGCTATATACAGGGGGCACCGGTACCGAGTCAGTGTGCGGGGGTACAGGCTAGTTGAGGTAATCTGAACATGTAGGTGGGGGCGAAGTGACTATGCACAGGTAACAAACAAACAACGAGTAGCAGCAGTATACAAAAGTGACAGGAGTTCTTCATGTTCTTCATGATGCTCTCTGCGCTTTTAACGGACCTCTGAGACTATCACAGTGCAGGTGCATTTATACGGAGACTTGATTACACACAGGTGGATTGTATTTATCATCATTAGTCATTTAGGTCAACATTGGATCATTCAGAGATCCTCACTGAACTTCTGGAGAGAGTTTGCTGCACTGAAAGTAAAGGGGCTGAATAATTTTGCACGCCCAATTTTTCAGTTTTTGATTTGTTAAAAAAGTTTGAAATATCCAATAAATGTCGTTCCACTTCATGATTGTGTCCCACTTGTTGTTGATTCTTCACAAAAAAATACAGTTTTATATCTTTCTGTTTGAAGCCTGAAATGTGGCAAAAGGTCGCAAAGTTCAAGGGGGCCGAATACTTTCGCAAGGCACTGTAGGTCCTGGATGGCAGGTAGCTTGGCCCCAGTGATGTACTGGGCCGTTTGCACTACCCTCTGTAGCACCTTATGGTCAGATGTTGAGCAATTTCCATACCAGGCGGAGATGCAACCAGTCAGGATGCTCTCGATGGTGCAGCTGTAGAACCTTTTGAGGATCTGAGGACCCATGCCAAACATTTTCAGTCTCCCGAGGGGGAAAAGGTTTTGTTGTGCCCTCTTCATGACTGTCTTGGTATGTTTCGACCATGATAGTTTGTTGGTGATGTAGACACCAAGGAACTTGAAATTCTCGACCCGCTCCACTACAGCCCCGTCGATGTTAATGGGGCCCTGTTCAGCCTGCCTTTTCCTGTAGTCCACGATCAGCTCCTTTGTCTTGATCACATTGAGGGAGAGTGTGTTGTCCTGGTACCACACTGCCAGTTCTCTGACCTCTTCTCTATAGGACGCCTCATCGTTGTCGGTGATCAGGCCGACCACTGTTGTGTCGTCAGCAAACTTAATTATGGTGTTGGAGTCGTGTTTGGCCATGCAGTCAAGGGTGAACAGGGAATATAGGAGGGGTCTAATATAGGAGGGGTCTAAGTACACACCCCTGAGGGGCCCCAGTGTTAAGGATCAGAGTGGCACACGTGTTGTTGCCTACTCTTACCACCTGGGGGCGTCCCGTCAGGAAGTCCAAGATCCAGTTGCAGAGAGAGGTGTTAAGTCCCAGAGTCCTTAGCTTAGTGATGAGCTTCGTGGGCACTATGGTGTTGAACGCTGAGCTGTAGTCAATGAACAGCATTCTAACATAGGTGTTCATTTCGTCCAGGTGAGAAAGGGCAGTGTGGAGTGCGATTGAGATTGCGTCATCTGTGGATCTGTTTAGGCGGTATGCAAATTGGAGTGGGTCTAGGGTGTCCGGGAGGATGCTGTTGATGTGAGCCATGACCAGTCTTTCAAAGTACTTCATTGCTACTGACGTGAGTGACACGGAGCGGTAATCATTCAGGCAGGTTACCTTCACTTCCTTGGGCACAGGGACAATTGGTGGTCTACTTGAAACATGTAGGTATTACAGATTCGGTCAGGGAGAGGTTGAAAATGTCAGTGAAGACACTTGACAGTTGGTCGGTGCAGGCTTTGAGTACACATCCTGGTAATCCGTCTGGCCCAGCGGCTTTGTGAATGTTGACCTGTTTAAAGGTTTTGTTCACATCGACTACCAAGGGCGTTATCTGACAGAGCAAGTGGTGCTCTCGTGCATGCTTCAGTGTTGCTTGCCTCGAATCGATCATAAAAGGCATTTAGCTCGTCTGGTAGGCTCGTGTCACTGGGCAGCTTGCGTCTGCGTTTCCCTTTGCATAATAGTTTTCGAGCCCTGCATCATCCGACGAGCGTCAGAGTCGGTGTAGTAGGATTCAATCCTAATCCTGTATTGACTCTTTGCTTGTTTGATGGTTCGTCCGAGGGCATAGCCGGATTTGTTAAAAGCGTCCGAAATTAGTCTCCCGCTCCTTGAAAGCGGCAGCTCTAGCCTTTAGCTTGATGCAGATGTTGCCTGTAATCCATGGCTTCTGGTTGGGATATGTACGTACAGTCACTGTGGGGACGACATCATCGATGCACTTATTGATGAAGCCGATGACTGAGGTTGTGTATTCCTCAATGCCATTGGATGAATCCCGGGAACATATTCCAGTCTGTGCTAGCAAAACAGTCCTGTAGTATAGCAACCACGTCATGTGACCACTTCCATATTGAGCGAGTCACTGGTACTTCCTGCTTTAGTTTTTGTAAGCAGGAATCAGGAGGATAGAATTATGGTCAGATTTGCCAAATGGAGGGCGAGGGAGAGCATTGTATGCATCTCTGTGTGTGGAGTAAAGGTGGTCTAGGATGTTTTTCCCTGGTTGCACATGTGACATGCTGGTAAAAATTTGGTAAACTGATTTTAGTTTGCCGGCATTAAAGTCCTTGGCCACTAGGAGCGCTGCATCTGGGTGAGCATTTTCTTCTTTGCGTATGGCCTTAGAGTTGGTTGAGAGCGGTCTTAGTGCCAGATTGGTTTTGTGGTGGTAAATAGATGGCTACGAATAATAAGATGAGAACTCTCTCGGTAGATAGCATTGTCTACACCTTATCATAAGGTACTCTACCTCAGGCGAGCAATACCTCAAGACTTCTTTAATATTAGACATTGCACCCCAGCTGTTATTGACAAAAAGACACACACCCCTCGTCTTACCAGATGTAACATCTCTGTTCAGACGGTGCATGGAAAATCCAGCTAGCTCTATATTGTCACTATCTTTGTTCAGCCACGTCTCGTGAAACATAAGATGTTACAGTTGTTAATGTCCCGTTGGTAGGATAATCTTAATCGTAGGTCATCAATTTTAACAACCAACGATTGCAAGTTAGCAACAAGAATGGAAGGCAGTGGGAGTTTACTCGCTTTCCTTCGGATTCAAAGAAGGTTGCCCGACCTGTGGCCCCTTTTCCGGCGTCTTTACTTCACGCAAAAGGCGTGGATCTGGGCCTGTTCCAGTGAAAGCAGGATATCCTTCTCGTCTGAGTATTTAAAGGAAAAAGTTTCTTCCAGTCCGCGGTGAGTAACCGCTTTTCTGATGTCCAGACGTCCTTTTAGGTCATAAGAGACAGTAGCAGCAACATTACGCACACAATAAGTTAAAACAAAACGCTTTTTTGTAACCAAATAGCACAATTGGTTGGGAGAATGTAAAAAGTCAGCCATGTTTTTCGGCGCCATCTTTGATCCCTCCTATCCTCTATGTACTCTATGTCCCTACGACTATACCTTCTCTACCCCTGTCCCTTTCCTTCCATACTCTGCCACCTTTCTGTTATACACCCCAGCCCTAAAACACATTCCACTACACTACCATATCCCGTAGACCCAGGTCTCCCTACTTACTGTCTTTACCCCACCCCAGCCCTAAAACACATTCCACTACACTACCATATCCCGTAGACCCAGGTCTCCCTACTTACTGTCTTTACCCCACCCAGCCCAAATACACTCTCCACACCAGTCCACTACCACTCCTATGCACAGGCCTCTCATTATTAACAGTAGAGTTAATTGAGGTTATTTCAATCATGGTTTCGAGTCTGGCTCATAAATAACAGGCTGGCAGGCTGAGGATCACATTATAAAATGTTTCTGGTCCTAATGCAGGGTGCATGTTTACCCTCAGGACACACACACACAGTCTTAAGCACTGACAGACAAATTAGGCAGAAGAGGCATTTGCCTCAGGCCTCACATCATCAAGGAGCCTCATGAGTTGGGCATCATTTTTTTTAAATGTATCTCCTCATGTTCTGCTCGAGGCATAATAAATATAATAATAAATAATAAATAATAAATATATTTTTTAAAATATCCATCAAAATCTTCCGCATCTGTGGTGGAAGATGGCCGAACTACAGCAGTGTTTGTCAGACCAGGAGACATCCCAAAATTCGGTCTTCCTACAAAAGCATGTGTAGTGTTGGTTTTCTACACACTATTATGACCCCTCCACGGAAAGATCATACTCTTACTAAAGCATGGTGTTTTTGTTTGCTCTACAACCTCCACACATGTCAAGGTAACCCAGGTATTGGGCCAAGAAATGCTTTCTTATATCTCTCAGATTTAGGACAGCCACTTCAAAACATACTTCCTTTTGATTTCATTTTTGACTATATGCTTTTTCATGTATGAATCCATGTATGAACCTGTTAAGGATCCGCCCCTTTAAAAAAAAATAACCTAAAATGACATACTCAAATCTAACTGCCTGTAATTCAAGCCCTGAAGCAAGGATATGCATATTCTTGGTACCATTTGAAAGGAAACACTTTGAAGTTTGTGGAAATGTGAAAGGAATGTAGGAGAATATAACATAATAGATCTGGTAAAAGATAATACAAAGAAAAATGTTATTTTGAATTTTTTTTGTACCATCATATTTGAAATGCAAGAGAAAGGCCATAATGTATTATTCCAGCCCAGGTGCAATATACATTTTGGCCACTAGATGACAGCAGTGTATGTGCAAAGTTTTAGACTGATCCAATGAACCATTGTATTTCTGTTCAAAATTGTGTATCAAGACTGCCCAAATATGTCTAATATGTTTATTTATAACTTTTTATGTTCCAAATTGTGCACTCTCCTCAAACAATAGCATGGTATTATTTCACTGTAATAGCTACTGTAAATTGGACAGTGCAGTTAGATTAACAAGAATTTAAGCTTTCTGCCCATATCAGATATGTCTATATCTTGGGATATGTTCTTGTTACTTACAACCTCATGCTAATCACATTAGCCTACATTAGCTCAACCGTCCCATGGAAGGGACACTGATCCCGAAGAAGTTTTAAATGTGTTTCTATGGGCTAATAGCAGCAGTGGTGACCCAGCATTCAGGGCACATTTTTAGCAGGCTTGCCTGTTTTGCATGTTATTTTGGCATTAATACGTGTCACATATCAGTTTGCAAACAATGTAAATATATATATATATCATTGAGTTCATAAAGCTGTATACAAACATGGTCTCGTTTTTGTTTTCTTGAGTAAGTCAGCTCCAAAATGCAGGTGTTTCAGCCTAGCTCAGTGATTTCTGTGGTGGTGGGGCAAGCCAGCAGAAAATACGATGATTTGCGCCGTGATTGGCTCAGTGTTCTGTCACTCATGGAGACACTACATCACGTCCAAGTCTAAGGGTAGAGCTCTAAAATTCTAGCCCCTTGGGTGCTGCCATAGAGTTACATTAGAAGTACCAATCCCAAGAAGGCTCAAGGTCATTGGACACAGATAAAATTATGTCAAATAACGTTACATATATACATAAGCTTTGATTGGACTGATCATGTCAACATCATACTTTCAAAATCTTAGCTAGCAGTCATCATTTTGAGTCAAGTCGACAATCGACTGGCAAATCCTTTTTAATCCTTGTCATATGAAGAGAAATAATGAAAAGAAATTATAGATAAAATGTTTTGGTGCTTGAAAAATAGGGGTAGGGTTGTAGAGAATCGAAGGACCATGAATGTAACAAGAAATCTTAGGTCGATGCTGATCTCTGTGATCCCTGGTCAAGGTTCGACGCTGATCCTGAGGATCTCTGGTTGAGGTTTGACTCTGATCATGGCGATTTCTGGTCGAGGTTAGCCTGAGGTGGGAACCAGGTGAATTAGCAACCAATGAAAAGGCTAAGGCTCTGTCCTTTATTCTGCTAATCATCCTGGTGGTGCACTGGACCGGTGTTGAGTTGTTGAAGGGGAAGAAAACCACTTTGATTGCTATATATCCCGTCTCAAGATCTCAAGAAAACCCTCTAGCTGCTCTCCCTTGTAGGAGTGGTATGTGGATGTGCCTTGACTCGTAGCTATAGCCGTAATTGTTGAGATATTGTGGCAGGTGAGCTGGTCAGCGTGGACGGTCCATATCTTGTGGAGAATCTTCTCTGTTAACTGGCATCTTTAACTGGAATCCTGTAACAGTTACTCAATCCGGCTCGAAGGACCATGACAAATAGGGGTAGGGTTGTAGAGAATCGAAGGACAATGAATGTAACAAGAAATCTTAGGTGCTGGCTTAAGGCCGTAGCAACAACTACAGAATGTCCCGTCAGAACAAGGATGAGGCGGATGTCCAGGTTAGGGGGAGTTTAATGGAAGAAGATGCCCACATTCACAAAACACATCTGACAACATCACACACACATCTGACCACGGTTCACATAACTGAGAATCATGTCCAGTGAGAAATGACATTAACTATGTGGGGGTCCTCTGAATAGGAGACAAGCTGCACAACTAGAGCTAACCATAAAGGATGGCTAGAATCAGCTAACTGAAGCTGGCCGTTTTAACAGGGCTCGTCAGCCATTGGACATAAACATTACACAACCAGTTGGAAATCGCAAATTCAACAATGAGTGGTTTGGAAGGAATCAGTGGCTAACTCAAGCAGTTGACTACCTCATGAAGCTCATGAAGCTGCTTGAGAGAATGTCAAGAGTGTGCAAAGCTGTCATCAAGGCAAAGGGTGGCTACTTTGAAGAATCTCAAATGTAAAATATATTGTGATTTCTTTAACACTTTTTTGGTTATTACATGACTCCAAATGTGTTATTTCATAGTTTTGATGTCTTCACTATTATTCTACAATGTAGAAAATAGTAAAATAAAGAAAAACCCTTGAATGAGTAGGTGTGTCCAAACTTTTGACTGGTACTGTATTTTTGGATACTTACAGGGGTCCTAAAATTCTAAATCAAATAACTAAATTATCAATTTTATGATCTTAAAATAATTCCATATGTTAGTTTAGTAGAACTCCAGCACCGGGCCCTTAGATTCTAGGGGGATACAATATGCATGTATTTTGTAAAAATACTGCCTTTGTCGTCGAGGCAGAGGAAATGTATGTGTAGCCCATGTACACTACATGACCAAAGGTTTGTGGACACCTGCTTGTCGAACATCTCATTCCAAAATCATGGGCATTAATATGGAGTTGGACCCCCGTTTGCTGCTATAACAGCCTCCACTTTTCTGGGAAGGCTTTCCAGTAGATGTTGGAACATTTCTGCGGGGACTTGCTTCCATTCAGCCACAAGAGCATTAGTGAAGTCGGGCACTGATGCTGGGTGATTAGGCCTGGCTCGCAGTCAGCGTTCCAATTAATCTCAAAGGTGTTCAATGGAATTGAGATCAGGGCTTTGTGCAGGCCAGTCAAGTTCTTCCACACTGATCTCAACAAACGATTTCTGTATGGACCTCACTTTGTGCACAGGGGCATTTTCATGCTGAAACAAGAAAGGGCCTTTCCCAAACTATTGCCACAAAGTTGGAGGTACAGAATCGCCTAGAATGTCATTGTATGCTGTAGTGTTAACATTTCCCTTCACTTGAACTAAGGGGCCAAGCGCGAACCATGAAAAACAGCCCCAGGTCATTATTCCTCCTCGACCAAACTTTAAAGTTGGCACTATGCATTAGAGCAGGTGGCGTACTCCTGGTATCTGCCAAACCCAGATTTGTCCATCAGACAAATCTGATGGTGAAGCGTGATTCATCACTCCAGTCGACGCTTGGCATTGTGCATGGTGATCTTAGGCTTGTGTGTGGCTGCTCGGCCATGGAAACCCATTTCATGAAGCTCCTGACGAACAGTTCTTGTGTGGACATTGCTTCCAGAGGCAGTTTCGAACTCGGCAGTGAGTGTTGCAACCAAGGACAGGCGATTGTTACGCGTTTCAGCACGCAGCGGTCCCATTCTGTGAGTTTGTGTGGCCTACCACTTCACAGCTGAGCTGTTGTTGTTCCTAGATGTTACCACTTCACAATAACAGCACTTACAGTTGACCAGGGCAGCTCTAGCAGGGAAGAAATTTGACTTGTTGGAAAGGTGGCATCGTATGACAGTGCCCCGTTGAAAGTCACTGAGCCCTTCAGTAAGGTCATTCTATTGCCAATGTTTGTCTATGGAGATCGCATGGCTGTGTGCCCGATTTTATCTACAGTGGGCCAAATAAGTATTTAGCCACCAATTGTGCAAGTTCTGCCACTCAAAAAGATGAGAGATGCCTGTAATTTTCATCATAGGTACACTTCAACTATGACAGACAAAATGAGAAAAAAATCACATTGTAGGATTTTTAATGAATTTATTTGCAGATTATGGTGGAAAATAAGTATTTGGTCAATAACAAAAGTTTATCTCAATACTTTGTTATATACCCTTTGTTGGCAATGACAGAGGTCAAGCGTTTTTTGCAAGTCTTCACAAGGTTTTCACACACTGTTGCTGGTATTTTGGCCCATTCCTCCATGCAGATCTCCTCTAGAGCAGTGATGTTTTGGGGCTGTTGCTTTGCAACATGGACTTTCAACTCCCTCCAAAGATTTTATATGGGGTTGAGATCTGGAGACTGGCTAGGCCACTCCAGGACCTTGAAATGCTTCTTACGAAGCCACTCCTTCGTTGCCCGGGCGGTGTGTTTGGGATCATTGTCATGCTGAAAGATCCAGCCATGTTTCATCTTCAATGCCCTTGCTGATGGAAGGAAGTTTTCACTCAAAATCTCACGATACATGGCCCCATTCATTCTTTCCTTTACACGGATCAGTCGTTCTGGTCCCTTTGCAGAAAAACAGCCCCAAGGCATGATGTTTCCACCCCCATGCTTCACAGTAGGTATGGTGTTCTTTGGATGCAACTCAGCATTCTTTGTCCTCCAAACACGACGAGTTGAGTTTTTACCAAAAAGTTATATTTTGGTTTCATCTGACCATATGACATCTTCTTCTGGATCATCCAAATGCTCTCTAGCAAACTTCAGACGGGCCTGGACATGTACTGGCTTAAGCAGGGGGACACGTCTGGCACTGCAGGATTTGAGTCCCTGGTGGCGTAGTGTGTTACTGATGTTAGGCTTTGTTACTTTGGTCCCAGCTCTCTGCAGGTCATTCACTAGGTCCCCCCGTGTGGTTCTGGGATTTTTGCTCACCGTTCTTGTGATAATTTTGACCCCACGGGGTGAGATCTTGCGTGGAGCCCCAGATCGAGGGAGATTATCAGTGGTCTTGTATGTCTTCCATTTCCTAATAATTGCTGCCACAGTTGATTTCTTCAAACCAAGCTGCTTACCTATTGCAGATTCAGTCTTCCCAGCCTGGTGCAGGTCTACAATTTTGTTTCTGGTGTCCTTTGACAGCTCTTTGGTCTTGGCCATAGTGGAGTTTGGAGTGTGACTGTTTGAGGTTGTGGACAGGTGTCTTTTATACTGATAACAAGTTCAAGCAGGTGCCATTAATACAGGTAACAAGTGGAGGACAGAGGAGCCTCTTAAAGAAGAAGTTACAGGTCTGTGAGAGCCAGAAATCTTGCTTGTTTGTAGGTGACCAAATATGTATTTTCCACCATAATTTGCAAATAAATTCATTAAAAATCCTACAATGTGATTTTCTGGATTTTTTTTCTAATTTTGTCTGTCATAGTTGAAGTGATGGAAATGATGGAAATTACAGGCCTCGCTCATCTTTTTAAGTGGGAGAACTTGCACAATTGGTGGCTGACTAAATACTTTTTTGCCCCACTGTACCTGTCAGCAACGGCTGTGGCTGAAATAACAGAATCCGTTAATTTGAAGGGGTGTCCACATACTTTTGTACATATAGTGTATCTGATGCTGTTTGGCCAAAAAGATTATTGAATGTCATACTATTTATGGCCTGACAGCATCAGATACATTGGCTACATGTAGTAAAACAGAGGGGTGCTGTTTCTCTCACTCGGATGCTTTCTCTGGTGAGATAGTTACAGCAACTTGCAAATTGAAGAAAGGTTTGCGGGTGTACAGAGAACTGTTCGGATGCTGGAATTATTTTGGATGAAGGTGTGAAGGAAACCTATTTTTTAAGTGATTTGTTTGACAATCAGATTACTGATTACTTTCATTGCACATTAAAAGGTAATACATTTTTTACAGTTAAGTTACATGTCTTTACTATAAATCCCACAGACTGGCCTCCAAATCACTAAATACGCCCCTGCCTTTAAGATGTATCTAAACAGATGCTCATTTGATTCAAGTAACTAAATCATTCCTGAGACTGAATGGCTAGTAAAGCTTATATCTGGAATTTAGTAACACATTTTATCGATTGACACGGTGCTCTTTGACTGGGAGCTGTTCATTCCTGCCACATGCTTGTCAAATATAAATGCCGGCTTAGTGGATTAAAAAAAAAAAACTGTTCATGAAATGAAACAAAAGTATGTTTCCTGGAATCCTTCTGGAAGTAAAAGAGAGAAAGGGGTCTTTAAAAAAATGTCAAACATCTCACATGCATGAGGCTAATAAAATGGCTGGGGCATATTGTGAACACATGGAATTATATGTTCAGTCAGCTTGTGATAAACACTTTGGTATATTGTCCACTTAAACCAAATAGAAGAACAAAGTGTGTGTGTACGTGTCTTTGTGTGTGTGTGTGTGTGTGTGTGCGTGTGCGTGTGCGTGTGTGTGCGTATGCGTGTGCGTATGCGTGTGTGTGTGTGTGCATATGCGTGTGTGTGTGTGTGTGTGTGTGTGTGTGTGTGTGTGTGTGTGTGTGTGTGTGTGTGTGTGTGTGCTTGCATATCTTTGTGTTTAGACACATGTGGAGAGAGAAATGGGAGAAAGCAGGCTATCAAAAGTCCTGCTAAAGCTGAACTTACAGTACATCTTGGCCAGGCTCGGATATGTATTCATTCAACTGCAGCATACTGTAGCAGCAAAGCCTTGGTAATCACGTAACCATAATGTATAAGGGTAAACCTGCTTACTCTGGGAGAATACATACCTATCTTTCTGTCTAAGCCCCGAGGTCATGGTGTTGAATAGATTAAATCACAAGTGAGATCTGAACTCTCATTTCTATTTTGTTAGAGTCGGTTCACTCCAAGATCCACCTCTGGCTATTCCCCTAGAAATGTTATAATCAATGTGTTACGGTAGAAGCCTGTCTGTTTCTGTCTGTCTATGTGTCTCTCGCTCTTTTTCCCCATGTTTCTCACACTCTAATCTCCATGTCTTGAATAGGGATCTGAATCTGGTTTTGGTAAACCCACCCGGAAGTAGTCCAAACTAAACTGAAACTCAGTTTTGCAAAACCAAATAAACAATTATCCTTAGACACTACTGGACTTTGAAACCACCGCACGCACGCACGCACACACACACACACACACATGCACACACACACACACATGCACACACACACACACACACACACACACACACACACACACACACACACACACACACACACACACAAAAAAAGGATTCAGACATTTCAAAGGTCCCTGTATGCATGGCACTCAAGGTCACAGAAAGCATATCCTTCTCCAAACAGCCAGGCTGCCCACGACAGCTGAAACAGAGCAGTACCTAGCCAATTGCTTTGCCCTAGTTTTTGACAGCCCGCAATCTGGAGGCCACGCAATGCAAGCCTGTGTACGTGCCGACTGCCGAATATCAGCGCCACCAGCTTGCACCTACACCCGAGGCTGTCCAAGCGTGCCACGAGGGGCTGATACTTAAATTTCTGCAAAGTTCGGCTCCATGTAGCCATCAAATTAGCAACCCATTTACAAAATGAGCAACTCCCCCTGGCCTCCCCACAACAACAATATCTGGCGTATTTGACACACAGGAAAACACATCATCATCAACATCAAACCAGCTTCCCCTTACACAAGAATGTTTATGCATGTGTGCTGTTAGTAAGACCACTTGTCTCACTTCGCTGGCTATCAGGTCAACAAGGGGGTCATGTCTAGCAATGTACAAATCCTTGTATGAAAAGCAGCCATTCACAACATGGGCAAAGGACTCCATTACATTTGATTCATGAAGAATACAACATGGTTTGCAGGGTACCAGAGTGCTAGATTATGTTTTGTTGGTAGAACTTGCAGCCTCGCCTTCACAGTAAAGGTGAGAATGTCCTCGCCAACGGCAGCATTCTGGTACATGAAATGGGAGACAGAGAGGTCAGCACAGTCCAGAGCAGTGTTATAATCGATGTGTTAGGGCACAAGCCTGTCTGTCTCTGTGTGTCTCTATGTGTCTCTCTCGCTTTTTCCCCCATGGTTCTCACTCTCTATTCTCCATATCTTGAATAGCAATCTGGTTTTGGTAAAACCACCAGAAAGTAGTTCAAACCAAACTGAAACTCAGTGTTCCAAAAACCAAATCAATGGTCCAAAAACCAATCATCCTTAGAAACCACTGTACTTTGAAACCACACACACACACAAACAAACACACACACACACACACACACACACACACACACAAAGACACACCCATGCTGGACTGGCATGGACCTTCTCCACTGCAGGAATTAACACTAGTGCTTGGCCTAATGTCTTAGACTTTTGTGTTTCCATGTCCAAAGAAAAGCCAAGGGCCTGCCCAAGATGTTCATACTCTAGATTGGGGACTTAGAGAGAGCTTTGGAGAAATGTTGCAGTCAGATGCATTGCATAACTCTTTTAGCTGTGTACCACCAATGTCATTTTCAATACGCTGAGGAAAAACTGTTGACAAAATACTTAGATTACATTGTCACAGTGAAAAGTTAAAACAGTTTGTAAAACAATGTGTGATAAAAGAAACAATCTCACAACGGATGCAGAATGGAGGGATGGTAGGACAAAGGGAGAGAAGAAAACAGCATGCTGAAGCTTCAAACTGGAACACAAGATGTTTCGATTTTCACGTGGAGAGGAAAAAATCCAAATGGTTCCTTTCTGACGTGCGCAGTGCCAACTCGTTTTGATTACAACATTTTCAAGCAGTTCACAGATGTGAGAATTCCTCTCTCTGTTTCCGTGTTTCTGTCTACACGTGATTGCACACACAGACGTACACCCACCCACACACACTCTGCCTTGCAACATTATTAGCCTACTGTACTACGAATCACATTTTTATACCAGGATGCATACTGTTTATACTACGACCTACTGTCTAATACGTGTAGTACTGTAATACCAATTACATTTGAATTCTGCTGTGATTAGCAACAGTAAACTGTTTGTTGATAGTATTTCAGACTTGTTCAATCACCTGATATGCATGATTGGTTCTGAAGCACACTTATCAAAGAGAATATCTAATGGAACTGTACATGTCTACAAAGATCATCAAAGGTGACAGAATCTGGGGAACTGGCTGTGTGTGAGTTCTATAGACACACATGAATGCACACGCGCACACACACACGCTTGCGCCTCCCATCCCATAGGCAGAAACTCAAATAGGAAGTACCCGTGCTTTGAACTATTCAACGCTGGTCTGACCAATCGGAATCCACGCTTCAGGATTGTTTTGATCACGTGGACTGGGATATTTTCTGGGTAGCTTGCGGAAATAATCTAGATGCATAGACGGATACGGTGACTGAGTTTATAAGGAAGAGTATAGGAGGTGTAGTACCCACTGTGACTATTAAAACCTACCCTAACCAGAAACCGTGGATAGACGGTAGCATTCACACAAAACTGAAAGCGCGAACCACTGCATTTAACCATGGCAAGGTGACTGGTAATGTGGCAGAATATAAACAGTGTAGTTATTCATTGCAGGTTCTCATCTTCCATTTCTCATATCCTTCTCCATGCTATCCTGTTGTGGGGTGACCAGTCCAAATCTCTCCGGGTGCTCATTGACGCTGGTGCCGACGAGAGCTTTATGGACGCTACCCTGGTGTCGGAGCTCGGAATCCCCATACAACACCTCTCCATTCCCATGGACGTCAGAGCGATGGATAGGCGCTCTATTGGGCCAGACGGATTACTAGGAGGTGTACTCTGAGCATGCGCTGACCAACTGACAAGTGTCGTCACTGACATTTTCAACCTGTCCCTGACTAAGTCTGTAATACCAACATGTTTCAAGCAGACCACCATAGTCCCTGTGCCGAAGAACACTAAGGTAACCTGCCTAAATGACTACTGACTCATAACACTCACGTCTGTAGCCATGAAGTGCTTTGAAAGGCTGGTCATGGCTCACATCAACACCATTATCTCAGAAACGCTTGACCCACTCCAATTTGCATACCCCCCCATCAGATCCACAGATGACGCAATCTCTATTGCACTCAACACCGCCCTTTCCCACCTGGAAAAAGGAACACCTATGTGAGAATGCTATTCATTGACTACAGCTCAGCGTTCAACACCATAGTGCCCTCAAAGCTCATCACTAAGCTAAGGACCCTGGGACTAAACACCTCCCACTGCAACTGGATCCTGGACTTCCTGACAGACCATCCCCAGGTGGTAAGGGTAGGGAACAACACATCCGCCACACTAATCTTCAACACTGGGGCCCCGCAAGGGTGCATGCTCAGTCCCCTCCTGTACTCCCTGTTTACTCATGACTGCATGGCCAGGCACGATTCCAACACCATCATTAAGTTTGCCGATAACACAACAGTGGTAGGCCTGATCACTGACAACGATGAGACAGCCTATAGGGAGGAGGTCAGAGACCTGGTCAAGACAAAGGAGATGATTTTGGACTACAGGAAAAGGAGGACCGAGCACGCCCCCATTCTCATCGACGGCGCTGTAGTGGAACAGGTTGAGAGCTTCATGTTCCTTGGTGTCCACATCACCAATAAAGTATCATGGTCCAAACACATCAAGACAGTTGTGAAGAGGGCACGAAAAAGTCTATTCCTGAAAAGAGACTGAAAAGATTTGGCATGTGCCCTCAGATCCTCAAAAGGTTCTACAGCTGCACCATCGAGAGCATCACTGCCTGGTATGGCAACTGCTCGGCACTACAAAGGGTAGTGTGTACGGCCCAGTACATCACTGGGGCCAAGCTTCCTGCCATCCAGGACCTTAGAGGACCTCAAAGATTCCAGCCACCCTAGTCATAGACTGTTCTCTCTGCTACCGCAGGACAAGCAGTACCAGAGCGCCAAGTTGAGATCCAAAAGGCTTCTTAACAGCTTCTACCCCAAGCCATTAGACTCCTGAACAGCTAATCAAAGGGTCACCCAGATCTCTCTTTTACGCTGCTACTATAATCTACGCATAGTCACTTTAACTCTACCTACATGTACATATTACCTCAACATTGACTCTGAACCGGTACCTCCTGTATACAGCCTCGCTTGGTATTTTACTGCTGCTGTTTAATTATTTGTTACTTTTATTTTCTATTTTTTATTTTTTTACTTATCTCATTGTTACTGAACAGGTTTTTTTCTTAACATAAAGTATTGTTGGTTAAGGGCTTGTAAGTCTGTTGAATTCGGTGCATGTGACAAGTAACATTTGACTTGATTTGATTTATTGTCAGAGTCACCCACACTACGTTTCCCATTAAACTGAGAGTGTCAGGCAATCACAATGAGTGTATGCAGTTCCTGCTCATTGAATCACCTCAAGCGCCCGTGGTTTTGGGGTTTTCATGGCTCCAAAGGCACATTATGGGGTATTGTGTGTAAATTAATGAGGGGAAAAAATAATTGTATACATTTTAGAATAAGGCTGTAACGTAAACAAATGGAAAAAGTCAAAGGGTCTGAATACTTTCCAAATGCACTGTATATAGTGTACAAGACAGATACGAACATCTGTGTCTCACACACACACACACACACAATGCACTCGGTATGTTTGCTTTTCACTCACGCTTGCATGTTCGACCATATCCATCCATCACCTCTGCGGTATGTGATGGGAAGCTGTCCAAAAATACACACATGACGAGTTGCCAAAGAATCTCTCTAACAAGACTTTAGAAACACTATCCCACCATTATTATTTTACACCAATATTGACCTTACTCAACTCCTAAGACATGGAAGCGGACACAGCCTTGGAACTTAAGCTGCTTCAGGGTCACAGGTTTAAGCATCTGAAACCAAAGGTGTCAACTAAAAATAGTTAGTAAGTCTCCTAGCTGTCTATATTTTGACTGCACGTTACTAAGTGGCGTCAGAATATAGACAGCTAGGACAACACTGAGCATGGCAAAAGGTCACCGCACCACAAGAGGAAAGGACCGACTAAGGGAGCATCTGGAGCGAAAGCAAGGGGGGACTCTCTGTAAAGAAATTCCTGTAATTTGTACAGTAAATTACTGGCAGCACAAATGCCAGTCATTTTATTTATTATTACAAGACAGTAAAAAAGTTAATTCTACTGTAATTGTAATTAATGATTGAATCATTGAGGGGAGATGAGGTTTGTATTTAACAGTATTTTAATGTAGTATTTTAATGTAATTACATGGGATTGGTGAGAGACGTTTTGCTACTAGGTACTGTAATTATATATTACAGCATATTGATGAATATTTGGTGTTTTGTATAACTTGCACTCCTAGAGGCCTTAACAAAAGCTTCCAAATTGGCAGTGACTACAGGGCAAAACAAACCAAGAGGACATGGCAACTCAACCAGTAAATATACAGTAAAATATTAATACATCACTTTATTGTAAAATCAGATTGTAAAATGTCAGGAATTGTTAACTGTGCACTGAACTCCCATGATGCATTGTTCTTTACAATACTTTACTGCAGAGGTGGGATCAAGTCATTGTTTTACAAGTCACAAGTAAGTCTCAAGTCTTAGCACTCAAGTCCCAAGTCAAGACAGGCAAGTCCAAGTGTCACGAATCCCGCCAAAGATGGTGCCTCTTCCTGTTCGGGTGGCGCTCGGCGGTCGTCGTTGCCGGCCTACTAGCTGCCACTGATCCCCTTTTCTGTTTCATTTAGTTTTGTCTGATTAGTTTCACCTGTTTCTTGTTTGGGTTTTGGTTTGGGCTATTTCAACCCGTTAGGCCTGCCGGCTTTTGTGCGGGCTTGTTTTTCTGTTTATGGTGTGTGAATATTTTGTGGATTCCATTTTTCCGAACAGTTTCATTCTGTTTGTTGGACTGGGTCTTTATGCGCCCTTGTGTGTGTGGCGTGACCTTCTCTCTGTTTTTGGAAATAAAAGATCCACATCTTTGAATTACCCTGCTCTCTGCGCCTGACTCCTCCACCCACTACTTCTAGAAGCCGTTACAGCGAGTCAAGACCAGCAAGTCTCAAGTCCTAAACTTGGAGTTTCGAGTCCCAAACAAGTCATAATGTGCTCTTCACCAAATGTAATACCATTTCATATTCTTAACAAGAGTAATAGTTAGTATATTACATTCATGCAAATCATGAATGCTTTTAAAAATATATATATTTATTACTTTCCAAATAAACTTTATATTTACATGGAAATACATGGGTAGCCATGAGAAAGAACCCCCCCCCCCCTCAATAGCGATCGACTATCGAGGATCGCTATGGGGCACAATCGGGCGATGTAGGCTTGTATACAATCGCCCAACCTTAACACACACATACACACACGCCCTCTCTGTGTGTGGTTACAGTAGGCTGCCTAGCCAGGTGTAGCTCAATCTTGGGTGCAATGATCACGTTCCCACACTGACTGACTGTGTGGAGGCTCATTGATTTAACGTTACGTTAGCCTGCATGCTACACTAGCAAAGTTATGAATGATATAGCTGTCGGCTATATTAGCCACGACTTAACGTTCTTTGTGCAGATTCAAATGCCGAACAAAGTTGGAAGTTGTTGCGCCTCCGTCTGTCATTTTCTTCCCGCATGTTTTGCAAGTTGCAATCCGTTTTGTGTTGATCCAGCGTCGTCTTTATATCCCGCCGACGTTCCTCTGCACTGCCACGCGCAACTTTTTCTCAGCTGGCACAATTTGATTGGCTGCTGTCCGATTCAAACTGGAATCCGTTAAATGAAGAGTTAATGTGCTGCACACTTTTTTTTAATGGCATAATTTTTTATATTTGGGCTTGGGGAGGGTATCAAGTCAGTTCGAGTCAAAAGGCTCAAGTTCAAGTTAAGTCAAGAGTCATTGGTGTTAAAGTCAAAGTCGAGTTGCAAGTCATCATATTTGTGACTTAAGTCTGACTCGAGTCCAAGTCATGTGACTCGATTCCACACCTCTGCTTTAATGTAACATTAAAGACATTTATTACAGTGCAAGCACACACACACACACACAAACACACACATTTGACATGTTATTTTTTTATATAGGTTAGTGTCTGTGAAATTGTCCATGAATGACGTGATTCGGCAGAGTAACAAGTTAATGTCAGTGAGAATGACCATGAATGACACATTTAGATTGGGTAACAAGTACAGGTGTCTGAGAAAATGTCTGTGATTGAGTTCTTAAAGGCACAAAGAGATGAGCATTTCTCAAGTTTCACTGGCTGCAGTAAACACACACACACACACACAGTTGGATTAGCAGGGTGGAATTTCGTCTGGAGAATGTCAACTGTGATTTTCACAAAATGTTCCTCTAAGGTGCCCTTAACGAGGGTGAAGGAGCTCAAAGTAGCTGAAGAAAAGTCAAGTAGTTACTGCTGTCAACAGGGGTTGAGGGGGGAAAGGGCTGTGTAAGTTAAGTTGGGGAGGAAAGGAGCACGCCCCCAAACTTCTCTCAAATGTCCTGCTATTTGTCGTCACAGAGGGAGAGGGGGGGGGGTGCACGACAGGAAATACTTAGCTGTAAAAAGCTGCATAAAAATCCTATATCAAGCTAAAGTATAGGTACAGTTAAATCATATAACATACTGTTACCAGAGAATTCTAAGCATCGTCAGAGGCCAGTAACAACTAAACAGGCCAAGGAGGTGAAATGAACAGGGGAGGATGAACAGGATTCAGGAGAGGGAGGAAGAGAGGGAGAATAAAGACAAAGCAGAGAAAAGAGAAACTACACAGAGGGCAGAAGAAATTAAATGCAGTGAGTAGATGATAAGTCTATTCCATGAGGGTCTAGATCAGGGGTACTCAACTCCTACCATACGAGATCCGGAGCCTGATGGTTTTCTGTTCGACCTGATAATTAATTTCACAAACCTGGTGTCCCTAGTCTAAATCAGACCCTAATTAGAGGGGAACAATGAAACAAACACAGTGGAACTGGCTTTGAGGTCCAGAGTTGAGTTTGAGGGGTCTAGATACTCATTTGCATGTCCAACAGGAGAGAAAGGTCTTAACCCCTACGGGATCGGGAACCCCCCCTCCCTCCCCCGTGGGACGGTTGAGCTAACGTAGGCTAATGTGATTAGCATGAGGTTGTAAGTAACAAAAACAATTCCCAGGACATAGACATATCTGATATGGGTAGAAAGCTTAAATTCTTGTTAATCTAACTGCACTGTCCAATTTACAGTAGCTATTACAGTGAAAGAATACCATGCTATTGTTTGAGGAGTGTGCACAATTATGATCTTTATTAATAAACCAATTAGGCACAGTTGGGCAGTCTTGATACAACATTTTGAACAAATATGCAATGGTTCATTGGATCAGTCTAAAATGTTGCACATACACTGCTGCCATCTAGTGGCCAAAATCGAAATTGCACCTGGTCTGGAATAATACATTATGACCTTACTCTTGCATTTCAAAGATGATGGTACAAAAAAAATGATGTTTTATTCTTTGTATTATCTTTTACCAGATCTAATGTGTTATATTCTCCTACATTAATTTCACATTTCCACAAACTTATTAGTGTTTCCTTTCAAATGGTATCAAGAAGATGCATATCCTTGCTTCAGGGCCTGAGCTATAGGCAGATTTGTGTATGTCATTTTAGGCAAAAATTGAAAAAAAGGGTCCGAGGTTTTAAACATGGGAAGGAGAGTCATGTCGCAAGCCACTGAGGTGATGTTATGCATGCAGGATCATGGTCTTTTTTTGGGGTGACAGGTAGCCTAGTGGTTAGAGTGTTGGACAAGTAAGCAAAAGGTTGCTGGTTTGAATACCTGAGTTGACAAGGTGAAAAATATGTCGATTTTCCCTTGAGCAAGGCACTTAACCCAAATTTGCTCCAGGGGCGCTGTACTACTATGGCTGACCCTGCAAAACAACATATTTCACTGCACCTCTTCGGTGTACGTGGCACAACATGTTTTATTTATTTTACTAGAGAGAGAGAGAGAGAGAGAGAGAGAGAGAGAGAGAGAGAGAGAGAGAGAGAGAGAGAGAGAGAGAGAGAGAGAGAGAGAGAGAGGGAGAGGGAGAGAGAGAGAGATGAGTGAAGAACAGAGACTAACTGAGGTAAAGATAAAATTGAAAGAAAGCTGGGACATAAAAGTGGCTGAGAGTAGGGGGATGAACTTCAAGGGGGAAGGATGAGACAGGAGGTTAGGGGTGAGATGAGAGGGTCTGTTCTGTCTGAGGCAGTTAGGTCTTGGTTTACTTCCAGGAGAAACTAAGGGGCAGACCAGGGGGGAGTAAGGGGGAGATGAGGGGTGACCTTGACCTCGTCTTGTCTGAGCTGGTATGTTTTCACAGCGCAGGGGGCTGTGTGTGTTTGTGTGTGTGTGTGTGTGTGTGTGTGTGTGTGTGTGTGTGTGTGTGTGTGTGTGTGTGTGTGTGTGTGTGTGTGTGTGTGTGTGTGTGTGTGTGTGTGTGTGTGTGTGTGTGTGTGTGTGTGTGTGTGTGTGTGTGTGTGTGTGTGTGTGTGTGTGTCTGTGTCTGTGTCTGTGTCTGTGCGTGTGCAGTGCCATTACTGATAGCTCTAACAAGCCAAGGTAAGAGGTCAGACTGTAGAGTGGAAAAGGATGAAGGGGCTGTTAAAGGGACTTTAAGTCCACCACCTGCCTACACACACACACACACACACACACACGTACACACACACACTTAAGGGTTAGGCTGATTATTACCAGACCTTGTTTAAACACCTCCCCTGTTACCCTCCCCAATAAAACACTATATTGACAGGCTAACCATGAGGGTTCTAAGCTGACATATGGAATTGTTTTAAGATGGTCATATGATGGACCATTTAGCTATTTAATTGTGAATTTTAGGACCACTTTAAGTATAAATATAGATATATATATACATAAAACAATTATTTGATAAAATATCAAATTTGGCCTTTACTACTGTAGCCCAGAAGAAATGCATTGAATAACACATTCTAAATGGCAAAAAAGAGTGGAACAATAAATCATAAGAAATAAGGTTTTGAAGTGTCTGTCCTATATCTAGGAGATATAAGAAATCTCAGGAAATATTTGTAATTTTTTTTTTACACATATTTAACACCTTTCTTGGGGTAGGCACAAAACTACACAAATCTACCTTCACAGTTCCATTAATTTTTTAAGACCGGTACTGGTTACTTTCACAACGAGTCCCATGACCAGTGGTGGATTTAGGTATAGGTGACATGGGCAGCCGCCTGGGGCGGCACGGGGAACCTGCACAAAAAAATGCAGAATGATGACATTTGCGCAATCAGTTTTCTATCAGTCATTTGTACGTCACAACAATAATATCATGTCACCGTGTGGGACTGTGGGTCAATTAACCTTGTTGGAGTTGGCGCCCTGATTCTAGTTTGTGAGCTAGAAAGGCTACTGCCTGGGAAGTTCTCCCACTCAGAAGTACGAGATAAGGAAGGGAGCGGGGGTAGGTTGACCTCAGGTCTCCCCATTGGAAACCCAAGGTAGGGGGAGCGGGGGAATCTATCAAATAGTGCACCTCTAACTTTGTACAGTACTAATGCAATTAGTAAAATCAGTCACACTACGAATTGCTACCAAATAAACCACAATTCATTCATAATACTGTGAAAATATAGTTTCACAGACATGTTGTTGCATTTTGTTCTGGTTTGTGCGAAATCGTTAAGAATAATATAAAACCAGTCTTCACACCACCAAGGTGAATTGGTTTAGTCTTGACTCTTGGTTGACAGTGTTTGGGGATGGGTAATGTATTGATGCTCGAGTGCCAAATCAACACAAATGTGTTTCTATTTGGTCTTTGTTACTTCTTATATATATTTTTATATTTATATAGCATATATTTTTATATTTATATAGCATATATTTTTATATTTATAAAGCATATATTTTTATATTTATATAGTTTTAAATGTTATGATTATTTATTTGTGTTAAAGGGGGTGTTCGCCCATACAAGCTACAACCGCCACTGCCCGTGACACTTGTGGGGGCCGTAGAGCAAAACAGAGAGCCCCACCGTGCTCATGAGAATCACCCCTTTTCATAGAGAGGTCAAACCATTCAGACGTTATTGTGAGAACCATTTTTGGAATGTCTCATAATCTGACAAACACCGCTCTAGCTTTCACCACAGATGCATAAGTACAACATAGGCAGATGCGGTATTTGATTGACTCACCGGTGTCAATCTAACCAAATGCCCTATCAAGTATTCACATAGGCATGAATGATGTCACATGATCAATGGCTTTGTCCATTCATATATACAGTAATTAACTTGGAACACTACAGGTCTAATTTTTTTTTACCTTTATTTAACTACTAAGAACAAATTCTTATTTTTAATGTATTTATTTTTAATTTTACCCCCTTTTCATGGTATCCAATTGTTAGTCTTGCCTCATCGCTACACCTCCCGTACAGGCGAGAGACGAAGGCCATATTCGTCCTCCGAAACACAACCTAACCAAGCCGCACTGCTTCTTAACACAGTGCGCATCCATGCCAGCCACACCAATGTGTGGGAGGAAACACTGTGCACCATGCGATGAGACAAGGATATGCCTACTGGCCAAACCCTCCCTAACCCAGACGACGGACGCTAGGCCAATTGTGCATCGGCCCATAGACCTCCTGGTCACGGCCGACTGCGACAGAGTCTGAGCGCAAACCCAGAGTCTCTGGTGGCTCTGCGATGCAGTGCCCTAGACAACTGTGCCACCCGGGAGGCCTAAATTCTTAATGACGGCCTAGGAACAGTAGGTAAACTGCCTTGTTCAGGGGCAGAACAACATATTTTTTACCTTGTCTGCTCAGGGATTTGATCTTGCAACCTTTCGGTTACAAGTCCAATGCTCTAACCACTAGGCTACCCACCTCCCCACTTAAAAGACCAATGCAGACGTTTTTATCTCAATATCAAATCATTTCTGGGTAACAATTAAGTACCGTACTGTGATTGTTTTCAATTCAAATGGTAAAAAATAAACTAAAATAGCTTCTTAGCAAGAGCAATTTCTCAAGCAAGAACTTATAGGACTGATAGGACTGACTGGGAAGGGGAAAACTGAAAATTAGCTGTTATTGGCAGAGAGGTTTGGAAGGCCAAAACTCCATCCTACCAAAACAGGTTGAAATTTTAGGGGGTCTTTTCAAACATCTCTTACATTAAAAGGGCATTATGATCATTTGCACAATTTCACAGTGTTGTTCCAACCACATAGTGTGGAAATATATAAACACAAGGAAAAACATGTTTTTGACTGCACTTGACCTTTAAACAGCATTCTCCAAAAATCATAATGTACTGTAAGCCACATCTCAGCACATCTCAGCACACACAGGCTAGACAGAAGAGGAGGACTTCTTTAACATAGATATATAGTGGGTATATATAGTGGGGTCCAGAATTATTGGATCCCTTAATAAAGATGAACAAAAAAAAACTGAATTGAAACTAAATTATACAAACACTGAGCTATAATATATGCTTACATTTTTATTTATTTGTATTTTATACTAATATAACTGCTCAGAGAAAGAGATTTTGTTTATAAACAATAATTTTAAAAAATCTAAAAAAGATAGGGGTCAAAATGATTGGAACCCCTGATTTCAATACTTCAGTACCCAGGCCTCCTGAGTGGAACAGCTGTCTAAAGCACTGCATCGCAGTACTTGAGGCATCACTACAGACCCGGATCCATAGGGTGGCGCACAATTGGCCCAGAATCGTCCATGCTAGGGGAGGGTTTGGCAAGGGGGGCTTTACATGTCTGATCGCTCTTTAGCGACTCCTTGTGGTGGGCTGGGCGCCTGCAGGCTGACCTCGTCGTCAATTGAACTGTGTTTCCTCTGACACATTGGTGCAGCTGGCTTCCAGGTTAAGCAGGTGGGTGTTAAGAAGAGCGGTTAGGTGGGTCATGTTTCAGAGGACACATGACTCAACCTTTGTTGGGAGTTGCAGAGACAAGATCGTAATTGGATATCACAAAAAAGGGGGTAATATACTTATTTTATTTATTTTTATACTCCAGCACCCTCCCCTTGTGAACCTTTTTTTTATGGACTGCCCTCTTCAATTCAAACCAGAGGTTTTCAATGGAGTTCAACTCCGGACACTGAGATGTCCATTGCAAACTTTTGATTTTGTGCTCAATTAAATATTTCTTTGTGGATTTTTATGTGTGCTTGGGTTTATTGTCTTGCTGGAAGATACACTTGCGGCCAAGTTTCAAACTCCTGGCAGAGACATCCAGGTTTTGGCTTAAATGTCCTGGTACTGGGTAAAGTTCATGCCATTGACTTTAACAAGGGTCCGAGGACCCCATAACAAAGAAAAAACCTGGGACCTAATCCCTCCCCAGACTAAGTGTAGGGTGACAGGGGAGAACAGCAAAGACAACTTCGAAGCCTTGAGGTGGACGTGCACCAGAATATATTGATAGTCCATATCGTAGAACTATCTCATGATAAGATACCAGACTACAACAGAGAAAGTACAGGGTGATACACAGTGTGACTCCTGAACTTGTGAACTGAAACTCCTCTGCACCTAAACATGAACAAATGGTTCTCCTCAATGTGTCTCTTCAGTGCTTGAAGATAGGCGCAGTCAGGCCATGTTTTGACTAGTGCACCAGAGGCCCGTTGAAATCACACAGCTGATGATACGCAGACTTACATACAGTTCTCACACACACACACACACACACACACGCGCACGCGCACGCACGCACACGCACACACACACACAAAAGCGCGCACACACACACACACACAGTAACCCCGTCAATGAAAATCTATCAATGTACAAATGTGTCTGAAATACCTTTTATACTACAGTACATTAAAAACATAATAATGCAACACCACTCTCCTGTGCATTAATGAACAATGCATTCGACAAAAGACAAATTCTAGCAGATTGGATAATATGAAGATTTATTAAATACACATTAATATCACTGAAGTCTTGAGTGAAGCTGGTGGAATGTTCTGTCATAGCATCAGTTCTGTAGGCATAAATATTTGGGGAATAATCCCTCAGTGTTCATGTTATTTCTTCATATGAATATCTCCTTATTTGCATTGTGTGTTGCTCAAGACAGATCTAGAACAGGCATTTCTAACATGGGAGGTTTAACACACACACACACACACACACACACAAACACAAACCGTCATTTTGTTCTTCTAATAAATCACAAGCAGCTGTAGTTGCCATTGTAGCTCCGATGACTGAAATTCCATCCTCATCTCTCCTCTCTTCAACTTTGTAAGTTGATATGATCCACACATTTTAAAAGTTAGAAACTCTGGGGATACGGTTTGTTTTGATAGACTGCTGTTTACTCTGTATTTTACTGGAAATTATAGCAGTAAAATTGTAATTACAGAACAATGACCAAACTATTACAACAGCATCTATATGTTTTAAATTAACCATCATTACATTATCATTACATCATATCATTACATGCAATTTCGTACCGCAACTGGTATTTAAGTACTACAAAGTATTAATTGCTACCACATCATTTCTAATAAATACCAAGCAAAACACTGTAACATAAAGACATCCTGACACAGCCTACTGCTAACCAAACCCTTACGGTTCTCAGTTACCACCCTGGGAAGTCAGGGATAGTCACTGGGACTCAGCAAGTCATACATACACACATACAAACATACACACAGTCCAGCTGCCCCTCCACAGTCAGGTTCAGTTTACCTTTCATTCAGAAATGCCAGCACTCTCTGCCTCCTCGTTTCCTCTACATTCATCCTTCCATCTCTTCATCCCTCCATTCCTCTATCCCTTCTCTACAAATTACATTAGTAAAGCTGAGGGGTGATGATTTACATCGCTGTGCTCTGGCAAGATTGGGTAACCAAACAGACAGTTTTTTGTGTGTGTGTGTGTGTGTGTGTGTGTGTGTGTGTGTGTGTGTGTGTGTGTGTGTGTGTGTGTGTGTGTGTGTGCGTGTGTGTGTGTGTGTGTGATCTCCTACCTGTTATTGTGATGTTGCTGTAGAGGTTGGAGAGCTGTTCTTTGAGGAGGACAAGCTGCATCTGAGCTGCCTTCTCTCTTTGCAGCTCCAGCATCATGTCAGGGTGGTTGGCCAGCTTACAGCCCCTCTGCTTGTCCAGGGCGATGTCACTACGCACTATGTCTGAGCATTGACACAGAGACCAAGAACGGGTCATGTAGTTTCATTGCGTACCACTTCTGGCAATATTGGATTGTTCCTTTCATGCTAATAAAGCTTGTTTGAATTCAAATTGAATGCTACAGAATAAGACTATAGGCCTACCAATGAACATGGACATAGACGATTTCAACTGTACCTAAAGTACATTTAAACATCTCAATACATTTTATAATCAAATTTGGGAATACAACACAATAAATAAATATCAAAATGTGTGTTTAACATTTGCGTAAATTAATAATCAAATCCATAATGTCTAACTCACCATCTTCATAGTTTTTTAGGTAGTAATCTGGGCCGGGGCCTCTGAACTTGGCAAGGTTCTTCAGGTTGTGGAAGTGGAGGAAGTCGGTTCTCTTTCCTCCGAACCTCAGATAGGCTGGGGACAGACCTCGGGCTAGGGTTACCAAACGCTTGGAACTATACATGGAGACAGAGATCTGATAAGAATACGGTGCACAAATACATCTGAAATATTGATTAAACAATATTTTTTAATCAATTAGGCTCCGTGTCCAAACAAGCTGCATGAAAAACACAACATGACCATCATTGATTTCAGATCATGTACATACATACACAACTCTGAGAAGAAACGATTGACGTTATGTTGAAAATAATTCCTGTAGTGGGTATGTCATTGCAATATCCAGCACTAGTGACATAGACTACTCAACAGAGGCTTGAGCACTACTTACACAAGACAAAAAACTCAAGTCATAAAACAATGACAACTTGATTTAAATGTGATATTTCTTGATAGCCCTGTGCATTCAGATTTAACAAAAGAAAACTAGACATGGAGCCAATTTAATTCATACAAAGAGTAGTAGGTTTTAGTGGGTTTTTTAGATATCACAAGGAAACATTTTGTGATGGTGAGACTAGTATGCCCAGAATACTAAAAACATGTTCTACACTACAGTGTTACCAGATTACTGTCAAAGCTTTCCAGACTGGGCTTTCAAAACACTTTTTACTATCACTCTCACTTATTGGTTTCACTTGAGAGAAAAGCTAGTGAACCCTACTAGTATTTACATGAAAGTATTATAGGACATGACAGCTTTTCCATTACAACAGGACTTTTATGACCCTCTCAGTGCTGCTGTTAGCCAGCTATCAATAATAACTCCCACAGCTCTGGTTTAGAAAAATAGTTTTGGGTTAAGTATTCCACTCTACTGTTGTGTTACCAGACTGGACATAGAATAAACAACAGAAATATTAGACTTTTCAACCAAAGCCACACTGTAATTTGTGCATATCATCAAGAGTGGACCACCAACAAAACAATGGAGCAAACTAATACACCACATGCCAATAGCACATGCTTTCTGTAGTAAAGGAATGACATTCCATGAGAGCAACATTAGCCTACTTTTTAAACTTGATTTGAAGCTAGACATTATTTGTTTACAAAGTCTCCTTTGACCAAAACCATGGAGCAAAAGGACAGTTTTGTAGTAGATCTATTTATAAGTCACGTTCTTCAAAATTAAGGGAATATTTCCCATTCATTGAAATTACTGGAAATTGCACAGTAGCTTTAAAATGTTGTGTTCAATTATATGTTATGGGATTAGCACTTACCATATTGTGCTGTTTTTGTAGGCAGAATATAGGCCATGTTGTGATCATTTTAACTGATTCTTGCAGACTTGAATAAAGTGCCATTTTTATGACAATTATAGACAATTGTGGTAGATAAATCGCCTAGCTTTGTATTATAATATTTGCCTATTTATGTCTCTAAAATCCACCGACCTACCACAAAAACGAATTTATCCTATAGTATGGCCTTAGTGTGCTTGAACGCTGGGTTATCAGATCTGACGATCAGCAACGTTTACAGTAGGCATGGTTTAAATGTTTATTCAAATAACGGTTTATATGAACTTGACCAGTACAATTTAAGAAAATAAATATTGGAAAAACATTTCAGAAAATTAGCGTTGAAATTGTGAGTGAATAGCCTACCTACATTTAGGAAGTTAGTGAAAAGTATGAACCAAATGAAAAGCAAAACAATATTGTTAAAAGATTCATTGTTTGATCACATAGTGTGTTGTTGTTATGAATATTATGAACATTAGGTATATTATTATATTATTGTGATGATTAGTATCATTATTATTATTATTGTTATTATCACAACATTGATGCAGACAACATTTACTTGCTGAAGGACGAATATACAGCAACAACTGAATTGATATTGATCCATATGATTGAACGCGTTCATGTGGGAATAACACTTTTCATCTAGTCAACCCAGAATTACATTTTTGCTAAAATCCTGACCACAAAGTTCTCCACTGACTGGTAAAAGTTACATCTGGGAACTTTGCACAATAGCCGAAGCTGATTGGAAGCTGAAATTGTTTACTTCCAGGGCGATACATGCTGTGGCTCCAATAATATTTGAGTAGCCATTCCGACTGTTTTTCATTATTACAAACATGTCGATATCGAGTAGTAAACCCTGATACTCTATAGAACTTGTAAAATGCCACGACCCCCTTTCTCTCCTCCCAAACAATAACAGTGGATGTTTCACTGGAAATAAGAAACCTCTGTTTACGGAAATTCTTCAAAGAGCCTCGTGTGCGCCATGTAGGCAGACTTCTACCAATGTAAACTATTCCCTTCCATACCCAACATGCAACATGAACTATATATGATGAGCTCTTATCACCTCTTTCCCTGTCATTCTCGTTCCCCTCTCTCTTCATTTCATATTAGCATTGTGTAGAACACAGAAACATTGACACGACTAAGACAGTGGCATTATATATGTAGACCTATTATCAACACCGCTATGTTAAAGAGATGTTTCTGAATTAGGCTACATACTGTGTAAACTGATGCATGCATGCCACACGAGAATGACGCAACATGTGTCAAAAGGTGTCTCAACTGAAATGAGAAAATAGGCTACTAGTATGCACACCAATTGGTAAAGCTCGACGACGTAATTATGAAGTTAGGCCTACACTCCAATCTTTAGGATACTCCATATTTCCATACGAGCTAGTTTACCCCATATCTAATGTCACCTAAACAAAGGCAATGCACAAATCGGCATAAACCGACTTTATGACATGGTTTAATGATTCCCGATATCATAATATTGTCAAAGAACCATTCGTCTAGATAACTAAATCCGATCATGCTCAACAGAGACCTATAAACCAAAAACAATGCATTTGATCCAAACATTAGAATAACGAGGACTATGAAGTCGATAAAGCAGACAGAGTGGGAAAATAATCTACCTCAGAAAGTCCAGCCACCCGTCCTTTATAATCGACGGATCCAACTGTAAAGAGAGGAAGTTGTCGTTAAGAACTTGAACCGGACTGCGGGTGTTGACGTCCAGCAAAATGAGCGTCCTCTCCATGAACCCCGTTCTCTTCCCCCCGCCGCCGGGTGCAGGTCTCTGGTAGGTCGAAGAAGAGGAGATCACCGACTGCACCATCAGTGCAACGGATACCAGCCACAGCCGGGAGCCTGGGAAGTGGCATGTCGCCGGATTGGGCATCTTCCTGGCTTGGCACCACAGATGGAACACTGCGCCTAAAAACAAGACCGTGCTCTGCTGTTTGAGGGAACGTGAGAGAAGCTATAGCAATACCTTGTAGTCTGAATGCACTCTTCCTATTCTTTTGAGCGAAGATATCTGCTCCTTTCTGTCTGTCCGTCTCCCCCCGCCCCTCCGTGTTTTTGGGAGCTGGAGAGGGGAGCGCACGCCCCGGGCCAGCCTCCCCGCTAGAGAGGGCCAGGAGCCTGGGGGAGGAGAGGAGGCAGCACCGCCCCTCTTCAGGACTCAGTGGTGGTTCTTCTCTGAGGTATGAGGGTTCATACTTAACCCCTCTGAGGTGTAGGAGAGAAAACAATGATCAGGGCGATCTATTTATCAGATTGCTAGGACAAGTCCGCATTGCAAAGCTCAACAAGTCCGACTTTTCTTGCTTTTATGACTTGTAAAATTAGGAAAGGGAACCTTTAGAAAAATAAGAGGCTATACTTGTACATAGACACATGACTCAAAAGGTATTAAGATATAGAATATCTTATATAAGATATAGAATATACGCACTTAGCGAGTTGTCTCCAATGCACGATGTAAAAACAATTACGCACGTTAGTGACTGCCACAAAACTTACATTTTCATGTAAATCTGAAAAGCAATTTGTCTGATGCAATGAATTGTGTATGAAACTGACGTGTATTTGTCCCTCTCGAACAAAACAATACCAACAAATCATGTTAACCAATGGAATGATTAAAAACAAGCGTTGTGAAAACCGTGTATTCAAAACTAGAACTACTAGAAATATTTAGGCTAAGGAACTACTCGAACTTGGTATCTCGGAAATAGCGAAGATTTGTGTTGCTTAGATTACAATTGCAGGGTCATCTAAAAAGCTGAACGTTTTATATTTGCTAATTATCTGTGAAACACAAATCTCTTATACATGAAAGTTGGATGCATCTCTACAGTGTCAAGATGGTTTTCATAAAGACATAATTATGCATTTTTAAACAAATTTATATTTCGTTCGTTGGGGAACTAAGAACCCCAATACAATCCATCAAAGACAAAAAAACGCACATTCCTAACTAAGCTACATTAATATTTTAAGTAAGCATACATAAAACGAAAATGTTTAGTCCTAGTAAAACAAGTAAACGTCAACGTAAATATATGAAATATCAGAGTAGGCCTATTGGTGTTCTTTCTATACTTTTGAATGGAACGGTTTTTAGACGCTGTTATCGAACAGGGCATTTGTTGGTGTCCGGTCCTAGATAAGTATGCCTACAAGAAAAGGAGAGTAAATAGCTAGTTAGGCTATGCGGTAAAATATATTTTACGCACAAGTAGCATATTTAACTAGGCTATTTAAGAACACATGCGATCACAAGGCTAATGTTTTCTCACAGTTTGATCTGTGCTAATATGTTTTCTACAGTTTAACCAGTGACTGCATCGAACTTTGCCAACTTTGCCAATCACAGCCTAGCTCAGTCGTATAGCCTGCTTGGTGCGCTTCCAAAAACATATTCAAAACTAATTTAGAACTCTACAGCCAACATATTTAACATACCTATAAAAGCTTTATATAAAGTCTCTCTCCAGATGTTCTTTGATCAGAGGGCCTACACACAGCGTGGTCTCACTTGCAAGTAGAGAAAGGCATTGACCGACGGGATGGGCCGTTGTTATGGTGGTTATATCCCAACAACTTCACCTCACCTCGGCGTGGCTCGTCTCAGCCTCATGAGCACACCGCCTTACTGTTTGATAACTCTGGTCGTCTGAGGTCGCTGACAATATACTCCCCTTGATCTACCGTGCAGAAAGTGCATGATGCACTGGGATTGGGAAGATATCCCAAAACATTTGTGTAATCCCTCCTGTTACAGTCAAAATCAATACACGTTTGAAAATGTTTAGAGGTTATATTATCTATTGGAATTAGTGACCGCTGCAACCAACTTCATGTTTTACGCTCCAACGTTAAACCATTCAAACAACTTTTGGAAAGCTCGATATTAATTCTGGAAAGTGCGTGAGGCCTGGCTGAAAGGAACAAAGGAAATATGAAGACGCAAACATGGACAGGACATGCCTGACACAGCCTGCGGCTGACAGGACATTGCAAATAAACGAGCCAGTTATTGTTATTCATCTCTCATGAGAAAGCTTTATCAACTGTCCATTGCTATGTGAGGAAGAATCAGACACGCACCCCTCATGGTCCTAAGGCAGAACACTGTCTATCTATTCCTAATATTCACGTCTAATAGCGGGGAGCAAACCTCTGACTCCTTTTCACCCTCTCCAACCTCATACCTCTCTATATATTAATCTCTCCAACCTTCTCTAACTCCTATATAACTCTCTCCATATCACAGTGGGATCTTCGGTTGACCCCTCACTCCGCCAGGAGAAGAGATGAGTCTTTGATATGTCCCGCTGCGGCTGTAGCAGTCCTATGGCAACGGACCAACATCCCTCATCAAGTTACGGTCTTTTACTGCATGTCTATGGCAGATATACTGTAGACGTCATTTGGAGTCTTTTGATGTGAGTTTTGAGATGTCGAAGACATATTGTGTGAAGTGTTTGGGATTGATGGGAATACATAGCATGTGATTTCCATAAAGGTTAGATTTTTCCCTATGAAATGTTACCAAAATGTTAAATAGAACATTACAGTAATTTAGTGCTTAAAACATTTAGTGTTTAAAAAACATTGTTCTGATACTCGATACTCAGATAGATGGAAGAGTAAAGCTACAGTCTGTGAGATTTCCAGGAATTCCAACTAAATGAAATATAATATAAATACTTTACACTAGATAAGTACAACTGTGTTATAGGCTACACTAGGTAGCCTAGCGGTTATTAAGAGCATTGGGCCAGTAACTGAAAGGTCGCTGGTTCGAATGCCCGAACCGAATTGGTGAAAAATCTGTCGATGTGCATTTGAGCTAGGCACAACCCTATTTGATGATGGAATTCGCTCTGGATAATAGCGTCTGCTAAATTACTAAATTGTAAAATCAAACAATTGGTGTTGAAAACAAATAGGTTAGCACATTATCACAATTCAATAACATTAAAGTTGTGTTCAAAGGATAGAAAATTCGTAGAAGATGTTTGTGCGTGAATGTTGTCCATGTGCACTCTGTGAGTGAAATTAGGGAACCCGCCACAATTAGCCGACTATCAAATTCCTTCCGACTTGGAAAATAATGTAGGTTAGCCCCAACACTCGTTTGCTTCTTTCAACACATTCCGTAATGTCGAATGTTTTCTCGTGTCACCTTTTATCGTGATAATTTAATCTATTTTTGCCAGTGGTATAAGTTATCGAAAGTGTGTGTGGGTATCGTTGACTGAATAACTACTTTGGGAAGGTTTTGACAAAATAATAACTAAATGTTAAATATTATGACTATAACTTTTCGACCCCGTTTATCGAAGAAAAAGGTAGACCTGCTGTATCAACTCTGAAAAATCAAGACAAACTGAACACAACCATAATAGTACTATAATAGACTAAAAATCAAGACAAACTGAACACAACCATAATAGTACTATAATAGACTAAAAATAATGACAATTATAATAACAAAAAAACATGGCCTAATAGACAAATCATTTTGTAATATAAACGAATAATAGTCATTTACTTGGGAAAAAAAGAGAAACGTGCAACAGATAGGCCTACCTCTAAGGCAGACTAACGAACACATCTTATCTCCGGAGCTAAACAAAGCAATAGCTTTTTCCTATTATTCCTTTAGGTGTGGTTACATGGCTTTATATAACGGGGTGGTGGATATAGCCTGTATGGCATAGCGTTTAAAGATAGGCCTACATCTGGTTTAAATACATGTCTCTCTCTATATTTGATCTAAATATGTCCAGATTTGCATAACCTATAGTTAGCTTTTAACTTCTCAGGATTATAACGATAAAAATCAGATTTAAACTCTCTTTTTTTTCAAAAACACATTCTATCTTTGTCCCAAGTTTTCACACGAGACCCCTGAACTATAACGCAATAAAACAGGCCTCTATGGTAGCCTATTGGAAAATGCAACAAATCAACAGGGTCGAAAATGTAACAGCAATTTCGTTAGTGAAGCAATAATAGCCTAGGGCAAATGCATTACATTGGAAACATATTTTGTTGAAATGTATTGAGCTTTATCAGTTGAACATGATTTAAAATATCAATAATACTAGGCCTATATGATTTAGTCACATACCCTACAATAACATGATTTATTTTCAGTTTTGTGGCTATATGGTTTGTTATTTTATATTTAAATCAACGAAATTACGTTGAACCAACGTGGAATATAAATTGAATTGACGTCTGTGTCCAGTGGGATCTGACTTCGATTATACTTCCAAAATAAAATATATTTTAAAAAAAACTTTGCCTTGAAAGGCACATACATGTGATTTGGAGCATAGGTGTCGAGGGAGACAGCGTGGGCGAAGGAGGGTGGATAAGGCTATTTATTGACACACCACTACCAGGATTGTAACTGTCTTGAACAGGCGATGAAAGGGTCACGGTTTTACGAGGCAGGGTTCACGATCGCTCTTCCGAATATTGACGACGTGTTAAAGTTGCAGAGGCAGAGAAGTCAGCCTACCACTAGACAAAGGAGCAGCCATGTCCCTGTGTATTATCGTGTCCTTTTTATTTATCTGATTATTAAACCAATGTAATGGTGTGCTTTGCTAAACTGTCTTATCTGTTTACATTTCTCGTTTTATGGCTTACACTAACATGTAGGCTCCGATTCCAAAATGTAAAAACATGATGTTTTAAATTGAATTAGACGCTACAAGTAAGACATTGTCGTTTGTAGGCTAATTGTTCGTATGCCTAAATGCGATTGAAAATTCTAAATAATTTAGAAATAATAATTGTTAGGCTATTAATTATAAATCATTTGCAAATTATAAATCATTGCTGACTCAGGCCCAAAACACTGACTCGTAGTAATAACATATTATTGACTTTAAAATACAACCCTGCTGTTATTACTGTGCTAATTAAATCCGTTTAATGACCATATCATGTGAAATGAAATCAAATTACTCACACTAGGAGGGTAAACGAACAACTTGTTGAGTTGAAGAGGCTCTAGTAAAACTTGACTCCAGAGCTGGTGCTGAAATGGGAAAGGGGAGTCAGCACTGCCATCTGGTGGAATACTGCATAACACGTTCTAGAAAAATCGACTGCAGTTTAACCCAATGTGATGATGACGATGCTGCTGTTTACAAAGATTATGATGATAATTATGACGGTGACAATGATGAGGATGATTATGATGATTATGATGATGCTGATTGTGAAAAAATAGCTTGAGAGAGAAAAACTGTGATGAAGGCCTTTGAGTAGGCCTACAAAATGACACACACACACACACACACACACACACACACACACACACACACACACACACACACACAGCATGAAAGGGTCTGTCAGTAGGCAACGATTGTGATCTCTGCAGAGAGCGAAAGACAGACAGTCGCTCCCTGCAGGGAAGTGGCTGATGATAGGGCATATCCTGCCTGCTATTTTTAGACGGTAGTGGCACTCAACATGACATTACGTCATTGTGCTGCACACATGCCCGTTCTCTCTCTCGGCCCCCTCTCTCTTCTCTCTGCTCCAAGTGTGGCTCTCCAGATGCTATGCCGATTCCAAGAGCCAGCGTAAAAACCCTAACCACGTGACCCAACCATCGCCGACGTCCCTCTGCAGCTCATTCAGCATGATGGCTGCTGATGCTGCAGCAGCTTCATCCTCAACACACCGCACCGCACTTCATTCCTGCAGCCTGCTGTTGTTTAACTTCTCTATCCTTCTCATCATCATATTCTTTCTCCCAGCTCCGGCGAAGGGATTGCTTGGTGTACGCCCAGAGAACACTAAAGCCGGTGAACTGTCTGTGCAAGACGGGCTGCTCCAGGCGACCGAGGGGACGCGGTTCATGCTGCGGGTTTACTATGCAGCATCCCCGGTTACACAGAGAGCCCAGAACCGCTCTGGGAGCGGGAGACCAGAGGGTGCAGCTGCCGCACCATGGATCGCCTTCATAGAGGAGCCAGGAGGAGAGCGAGAGAGAGGAGAGGGGGAGAACATGGTCCGTTTATTTAGTGTATTGACCATTTACCCATAACGCTATATATGACATATGTTTAATTAAATTGCGTATATATCGTGTTAAAATGTTAATTTGTGTTTAGGTCCATTCCAAACGGAACCCGTGCGTGGACGAGCATGCGCGGAGTTCTGACATCGAACTCCTGGGTTCCTTCAGGTCTGCATCCAGCCACAACTCCGTTCTAGGTTCGTTTATAGTCACATGTTTTTATCGTTGTTAAATCGTCGAATGTTAAAAAAAGTGTCTTGTGTTATTGTGCGTTTTTATTTTGTCTGATGAGGACCTTTGTGTTATTTGATTCTGATTCCATAGTGGAGCTGCTCGCCAAAGACCTGCGCAAAGATGAGCGGATAAAATACTACTCCATTTGCGCGTTTGATGGGGCGAAGTGGGAACATTTCACCACCAGAGACTTCTGGCTAGCCGTGGTGGAGCGACCCCCGCAAGCGGACGTGTGGCTCCAGTTGGGGGTGTCGGTGATGCTACTGGGGCTCTCTGCGCTCTGCAGTGGGCTGAACATCAGCATGCTTGCCCTGGATCCCGTTGAGCTCCGGGTCCTCCAAAACAGCGGCACCGAGAAGGAACAAAAATATGCGCACAAGATCGAATCTGTGCGTAAACATGGCAACTACATCCTGTGTACTGTGGTGCTGGGCAATGTGCTGACCAACACCTGTTTTGTAGTGTGGATGTGCCAGATTATAGGGATGACTCCCACCTCCCTTGCTACCTGCACTTTCGGTATATTCTTTATAGGAGAGATCCTGCCTCACTCTGTGGCGTCCAGACACAGCCTCGCCATCGCTTCCAAAACCATCTGGGCCACCCGGCTTTTAATGCTGGTCTCCTTCCCCATCTCCTACCCCGTCTCCAAACTCCTAGACATCATGCTCCACCAGGAGATCAGTAACTTCTACACCAGAGAGAAACTGGTTGCCATGCTGCGCGTCACAGACCCCTACCACGATCTGGTCAAAGAAGAACTCAACATCATCCAGGGCGCTCTGGAGTTGCGCACCAAGAACGTAGAAGTTGTTCACACTCCGCTGGCGGACTGTTACATGCTCTCCTCGGATGCTGTTCTAGACTTCTGTACGATGTCTGACGTCATGCAGAGCGGGTTCACCCGGATCCCGGTCTATGAGAACGACAGGTCCAACATCGTTGATATCCTGTTCGTCAAAGACCTGGCGTTCGTGGACCCTGATGACTGCACCCCGCTGAAGACCATCACCCAGTTCTACAAACACCCCATGCACTGTGTGTTCAGCGATACCAAACTGGATGTGATGCTGGAGGAGTTCAAGAGAGGTAATAGAGTTAGGTGTACACTGTTGTAGAGATGAAAAAAAATGTATGCAGAATCAAATAACATATAAAGAGTTAAATATTATAGGAAATGCACCACCATTTTTGGAAACAGCTGGAGGTGCATTCTCCAGAGATATACCTGCAACCATCAGAGCACATGAACCAATGAGCTCACAAGTTCAAATCACATGATTACTGCAATTAAGGAACCTCTACCATGTTGCACATGATCTATGATAAAACAAATATTATATTGTTCAGCAGGTGCTGTGCTCGTTTGACAAGAAGTTGTGTATACTGTAGCTAAGTGCCATGAGAGTGTTCAAGTTAACCCCTACACATTCCGTCACACCAC